>NW_017971483.1:765978-799377 GCF_001883845.1 Diplodia corticola
GGGGGAAGCTTGTCAATGGATGGGAGAAGATTGGGCTCGCTATGATGAGGGCACTCTGGGAACTGATGCTGACGAGGTCGTAAGGATTGATAAAGCAGCACTTTCAGGACGAGCTGCACTAATACCTGCGCCCGCTTTTCGTTCCGCAGAGCATTCCGCGAGCGGGGCCGAACTTCGTGCTAACATGTGGTCAGGTCAGTGGGAGTGCCATGTCGGCCATCGGCCAGCGGTAGTGGACTATCGAGCCTTGTGTAACTGCCAGACCAGCCAGATGTTGCACCGCACGCCGTCGTCTCGTGCGCATTAGTCTGCTCGAGCGCGGCCGGGCGGCATCTGGCCCGCGCCCTACGCTACCGCCTCGCACATATGCAATGCGAGCCACGCCGGGAAGACCAGCTCACCGGAACACCGCAGGCCCTGCTGCGGGAACCCCGGCACACAGTCCCCCGTGTGCAGGCGTGCAGCGATACGATGGCGCGCGGGGACAAGATCCAAGCTTGCCATTGACCAATCGATGCCGAGTCGAGATAAGCAGATGGCTGACGGGGATCGCTTCTTTCCTGCTTGTGCGAGGTGATCGGACGGGGTGGATTGGAGTGGCTTTCGCGATGCGTCTTGTTGCACAGCTGAACGGCGTCCCGCCAGCTCGCCATTCCAGCTTGTTGATATGCACTCGCCTTGATAGGGCAAACCCGCCTTCATTTCGGTGTTGCAAGAGCGGGGTAGGGTAGGATCCACCGCAAGCCGCTGCACGCGGCGGAGAAGCAGACCGGCGCCGTAGGTGATATCACTTCTGCGCCGGCAGCCATGGTCTGACTTCCCAAGGTGGGCAAGATGCTCACTCCGCCGGCCCGTGGCAAGCTTCTCCGCACGCTCGAGTCCGGTGATGGTTTCACTGCGCTACGAGCGGGACAATGGCCACGGAAGCGCTGCAATGCCCCTTTAGCGCGCTCGAGAACGTGTGAAAACTCGATTGGACACGCTCGCTGGTGAAGGCACTCCTGGTGGTGTCATGCTCGGAATCAGAGGCATTGATGCAATTGGCGAGAAGCGGGGACCCGTAGCCACATTTCTTCGTCCGTCCTCACTATCTCTTCATCGGTTTCACCGGTCATTGATTGGCCAATGGCTTCGCAGACGGACGCATTGCTTCTTTGCCGGGACATGCTGAGGGGCGTTGACCGCATGTGATGGTCGTACATCGTCAACGTGCACAGTTTCCGCGTCCGGACATATAATGGCGGCTCACCTCAAACTACGCAGGACTCACCATTCAAGCAACTCTACAGAACCTTGACCCGAGCAGGCTCGATCACCATGCCGAGCTTATTCTCTTCCCCCTTCGCTTCTTCTCCTTCCAAAGCAGCATCTCGCTGGAACCCGTTCAGCAGTCCCAGCAAGAGCGTGCTCCCCAAAGCACTTGCCCCGAGTCCCAAGGGCCGCTCATGGCCCCTGAGTCTCCTTGGAGGCAAGCAAAGCCAGACATGGCTGGACTCCGCCAAAGGACTTTTGGGTAAAGGGCTGGGCCCCCTGGCCCTTGTGCTCCCCGTCCTCGGCCTGGCCCTCTTGGCTTTCGCGCTGTTTCAGAAATTCGTCCGCAAGCGACCCCTGAGTTCGTTGATACCCAACTTGAAGGGCTTCGATCCCAAGTCTTTACTCCCCAAGGACCTTCACCTGCCGAAACTCTCGCTTCCGAAGTCACTTCCCAAGCCCAACCTCTCCTTGCCCAAGCTTCCGTTCTCTTTGCCGAAGAAGCCCTCTCTTTCACTGCCTAGCAGCAAACTCCCCACAAGCCCGTTGAAGTCCCCACTGGCCAGTCTTCCCAATGGCAAGCTCCTCAGCAGTCACCTTCCGAAAGGCCATTTCCTCAGCCCGAAACTGCCCAAGTCCCTCCTCCCCGAGCTTCCTTCGTACCTGAAGTTCCTGTCGCCGACGGGCATCCTCAAAAACCTGGTGTTCAAGGTGTTCAACCTCCACAAGGTGCCCGGCATCAGAGACATCGTGGCCTGGTTCATGAAGCCCAAGGGCTTCGTCCCGAAGGGCACGCTGGCCACGCTCTCCAGCATCCGGTCGATCCGGCCCAACCTGCTGTCGAGGCTCAACCCTCTCAACCTCTTCAACAAGAAGGCCAAGGCGAGCCAGGAAGACGACGAGAAGTTCCAGGCGGGCGAGCCGTACGGCGACCCGGAAGTGGTTTCGTCCAACCTCGTCGAGGACCTGCGCACGGTCGGGTTCAGCGCCGCGACAAAGGACCTGAAGACGTTGATCGAGGTGTTCAAGGCCAAGGGCAAGCCCCAGAACGACCGGGAGATGATGGTAAGTGTGCACGAGGTTCGGGTGCGTGGCGGCCGCCGCAGCTGATGGGAAAATCGCAGATGGAAAAGATGATCGCGCTCACGGCGTCGCTGCCCCGTCACTCGAAGACGCGCGACAAGCTGTCGGGGGTCATCATCGACACGCTGTGGTCGAGCCTGCAGCACCCTCCGCTCACGTACATGGGCGAGAAGTTCCAGTACCGCACGCCGGATGGCAGTTTCAACGTAAGCAACAAGCTTGACTCCTGCAGTGTGAGATGACGATGCTCATTGGGGCGCAGAATCCGATGAACCCGGACCTGGGAAAGGCCGGGAGCCACTACGCACGCTCTGTGCCCAGGCTCAAATCGCAGCACGGCGTGCCTCCGGACCCGGGCCTGCTCTTCGACCTGCTCATGGCCAGAAGTGACGAGACTTTCAAGGAGAACCCGGCCGGCGTCAGCTCCATGCTCTTCTATCACGCAACCATCATCATTCACGGTAAGCTGTCTGCGTACCTACCGCCGTCCCGCTCCTCTCGCTCACTCGGGCAGACATCTTCCGCACGAACCGGTTCGACAACAACATCTCAGACACGTCTTCGTACCTCGACCTCGCGCCGCTGTACGGCTCGAGCCTCGAAGACCAACTGAAGATCCGCACCATGGAAAAGGGGCTGCTGAAGCCGGACACGTTCCACGAGCGGCGGCTGATCGGGCAGCCGCCCGGGGTCAACGTCATCCTCGTGATGTACAACAGGTTCCACAACTACGTCGCGGACGTGCTGCTGAAGATCAACGAGGGCGGACGGTTCACGCTGGTGCCGTCCGACACGGAGGAGGGCAAGAAGGCAGCCGTCGCCAAGCAGGACAACGACCTCTTCCAGACGGCAAGACTGTAAGCACTCACCCTTCTCTCACACGTCCAGTGATGCTGACGCGGCACGCAGCATCGTCGGCGGGCTGTACGTCAACATCAGCCTGCACGACTACCTGCGCGGGCTCACCAACTGCCACCACTCGGGGACGGACTGGACGCTGGACCCGCGCATCGCGGCCAGCCGGCTGTTCGACCCGGACGGGATCCCGCGCGGGGCGGGCAACCAGGTGTCGGCCGAGTTCAACCTGCTGTACCGGTTCCACTCGATCATCTCGAAGAAGGACGAGATCTGGCTCAACGACTTCCTGTCGAGCCTGTTCCCGGGCAGCGCCAAGCCGCTCGACCAGCTCACGCCGCAGGAGTTCGTGCAGGGGCTCTTCGCCTTCGAGCAGACCATCCCGGCGGACCCCAGCAAGCGCGAGTTCGGCAGCCTCAAGCGCGGGCCCGACGGCCGCTTCGCCGACGCCGACCTCGAGCGCGAGATGACGGCGGCCATGGAGGACCCGGCCGGGCTGTTCGGGGCGCGCATGGTGCCCAAGTTCCTCAAGATCGTCGAGGTGACGGGGATCCTGACGGCGCGCAAGTGGCAGCTGGCCAGCCTCAACGAGCTGCGCGACTTCTTCAAGCTGAAGCGGCACGACACGTTCGAGGACGTCAACCCGGACCCGGCCGTGGCGGACCTGCTGCGCAAGCTGTACGACCACCCGGACATGGTCGAGATGTACCCGGGCATGTTCCTCGAGGACGCGAAGCCGCGCATGGACCCGGGCTGCGGCGGCTGCCCGCCCTACACCGTCGGCCGCGCCGTCTTCAGCGACGCCGTCACCCTCGTCCGCAGCGACCGCTTCTGCACCCTCGACTACACCGCCGGCAACCTCACCAACTGGGGCTTCAACGAGGTCAAGCCCGACTACGACGTCCTCGGCGGCTCCAAGTTCTTCCACCTCTTCCAGCGCGCCCTGCCCGGCTGGTACCCCTTCAACTCGCTGCACATCATGCAGCCCATGTTCACCCGCGACATGAACCAGCAGATCGCCACCGAGCTCGGCACCATCGCCGACTACACCACCGCCCGCCCCGCCCCGCCCAAGCGCCCCATCCTGCTGACCCGCCACTCCACCATCACCCGGCTGCTCGAGGACCAGGCCAACTTCCACATCCCCTGGGTCGCCTACGAGGGCCTCTTCCCCGGCAAGAAGAGCTTCGCCGGCTTCATGCTCGGCGGCGACGCCCCCGCCAACACCGCCCAAAAGAAGCTCGTCAAGGACATCCTCTACACCCCCGCCGAGTTCGGCCGCCTCCTCGCCGACACGGCCATCGCCCACGCCCGCAAGCTCGTCAAGCGCGAAGGCCTCGAGCTGCGCGCCAACCCCGCGGACCCCCTCACCCAGCTCGACATCATCCGCGACGTCGCCATCCCGCTCAACACGCGCCTCATCGCCGACCTCTGGTGCCAGGACCTGCAGACGGAGGAAAACCCGAAAGGCACTCTGACTGTCCCCCAGCTGTACGAGCACCTCGTCGCCGTGCGCACCTACGGCTTCAACAACAACGACCCCGCCCTCACGTGGCGCCGCCGCAACTGGGCCCGCGACGCGGCCGAGGTGCTCATCCCCTCGACCATCAAGGCCATCAAGGAGGGCACGGCGGGCTTGGCGCCGGGACTGCTCAAGCGCGCGGGGAGTGGGGTTGCCAAGGGGTTGGCGAAGGTGCCGTTGTTGGGGAGGTTGGTGCCCGAGCAGAAGGATGCGAGGGGCAGTTTGAGGTGGTATGGGAATAATGTGGCGAGGGAGATTATGGCGGCGGGGAGGTCCCTGGAGGATACGGCGGATATTTGCTGGTTGACGGCGCTGGCGGGCGTGGGCGCCCCCGTGTCGATGGTATGTTGGCGGGCGTGTTTGCTGTCCCCCCTCCCTTCCCCTTCCTCCGCCCTCCCCTCCCCTCCTTCCTCGCTTCTTTTGTCTTCTCTCGTCAAGAGAGGGGCAAGTTTCAATGTCGGATGGATGGATGCTTTGCTGACTCTGCTTCGACCAGTTCGCCGACGTCATGTCCTTCTTCCTCGACCCCGACAACGTGCACCACTGGGAGGAGGTCCAGAACCTCGCCACCTCGGGCGCGGACCGCACCGCCACCGACAAGGCCCTGCGCGCATACGTGCTCGAGGCCGAGCGCATGGTCAGCAACCTGCGCGGCGCCCGCGTGTGCGTCGGCGCCACCGAGATCGACGGCCAGAAGTTCAATCCGGGCGATGCCGTCGTGTGTCTTTTCGTGAGTTTTTTTGCTTCCATCTTCCCCTCGCTCAGTTCTCGAAGGAAATGGGGAAGAAAAAAAAAGTGGTCGTACACACTGAACTGACATCTGCTTCCACTAGGGCCCCGCGTGCCGCAAAGAAGGCGGCCTCGTCCCCGAGCCCGAGCAGTTCAAGCTCGACCGTCCCGCCAGCGCCTACATCCACTGGGGCGTCGGTCCGCACGAGTGCTTGGGCAAGGAGGTCGCCGTGACCATCGTCATGTCTCTCGTCAAGGTCTGCGCCGAGCTGAAGTGCCTGCGGCCCGCCCCCGGCGACATGGGCGTACTGAAGAGCATCATGGTCGGCACCGAGCGCTGCTACCTGAACGACAGCTGGTCGTGGCTGACGTTCGATCCGACGAGTGAGTTGAAAACCGAACCGCGTGCCCCCTGAGATGTTTTGCCTTCTTTGCTGACCCCGTGTCTCTTGCTTCAGCCTGGAAACTCCACCACGAAGGCTACGGCAAGGGCGTCTACCGCGAGTCCGCCGCCGCCGCCGCCAAGGGCCACGACCTCAAAGCCCTGTACAGCAGCCTCGTCAACCAGAACAAGAAGGGACCCAAGGGCGTCACGCCCGACGGCACCCTGGCCCTGGCCAACGGCGCCGTCAACGGCTACAAGGAGGCCGAGCAGCCCGTCGCCGCGAAGAAGCCTCCCGCCCCCTCCAAGCCCGAGCCCGCCCCGGCCACCAACGGCGCGACCGCCCCCCAGTCGGACGGCTGGTCGTTCGACGGCGTGCCCGACGGCGGCGCCGTCAAGTCCCCCACCGACGTCGTCGACGGAAAAGGTATGCCAGCGCCCCCACTCGTCGTGCCCGTCAATTTTAATACCGTTTTCTTCAGACAAGACCGGCGGCGAGGAAGCCACAGCACCGCCGGAGGAAGAAGCATCGAAGCCTGAGGAGGAGGAGGACGAAGAAGAAAAGGAACCCGACGCCCTGCACACGGGCAAGCTCCTCAAAAAGGCCGACGACCGCTCCGGGCCCGGCCTCGGCTCCTACACCGAGCACGTCACCTTCGAGAAGCCGTACAACACGCCGCCCCAGATCTTCCTTGGCTTCGCGACGCTCGACATGGACGCCGGCACCGGCGACTCCGCCCCGGGCTTCTGGCAAGAGGCGCGCGGCGTCACCCGCGACGGCTTCGACCTCGCCGTCACCGTGCCCGCCGACTCCGGCGCCTGCAAACTGTGGCAGCTCGAGTCCGTCTGGGTCGAGGTCCCGTCCGACGCCCGCCACCGCGACGTCCTCGTCGGCGTGTGGGACTCATCCAAGGTGCCGGGCAAGCCCGTCGGCGGCGACGGCACCGCCGTCGACTCGCCCTTCTTCCCGTACAAGAACTTTGCCGCTGGAAATGGCGACCCCATCAAGCCCGGCCGCCGCTCCATCATCCCGTGGATCTCGGGCTTCCAGCTCGACCCCGCCGCCGCCCCGGACGAGCCCTTCGGCATCAAGGTCGACGCCCGCACCACCACCGCCGGCGACGACCCGGGCGCCACCGTCTCGTTCCGCACCCCGAGCGCGCTGGTGCCGCGGCTGCCCAAGTCGGTCCGCGTCAACTTTCTCGTTTTCCTGCGCAGCAATGGCGATGATGCAGTCGGCCTCAGCCCCGCCAGCGCCCGCGCAGAGTTCCCCAACCCGGACGCCGACTCGGTCACGGTGCTGTCGACGGCGGGCGCGCCCGTCACGCCCGTCGCCGGCGTCGACATGTTCCAGTACGTCGAGGAGTCGTCGTCTATTTGCTTGCGCGTCGTCGATCGCCAGAAGGAGCCCGAGGAGGCGAAGTATTCGCTCGAGAGCTGGGGCGACCCGCTGGTGCACGATTTGTCGGCGGGGATCGTCAAGATTCCGAAGAGGGAGGGGGGAGATCAGCCCGTCTGATTGCTTCTTTGGTTTTTTTTTTCCGCCGTCGGAGAGAAGATGTCGTACGTGTTGTCAGGGTTCCTTGTTGCACGAGGCTGGGGGGTTTTTTCTTTTCTTCCAAATTTTTTTTTTGTAAAAGGGCTGTAGTGATAGGTCCACTCCCTTTCGGCGGTTCGGATCCCTGTGAATGAGACGTATGTTTTGCATTGTGAAAAGAAGCATCTTCCCAGCTGGTGATCATCATGCATTCATTCTTCGTGCGCCCCACCAGATGCACGATCCCGTCTTGTCGTGCAGCGAGACTATTATTTGAATGCAGATGCCATGCAGCCGTCTTGCATTAGCTTCTTCTGCAGACGAGCGGGAGAGCCGGGCGCTAGTGCAAGCGCCGTGGCTGACTGATATTCCAACCCACGTCGATGCTCGCTGCTGGCCGTCGATCGAGTCGATGCTCCCGACTGGAGGCGATCGCCGGGCGGGCGCATAGTGCGCATAGTGCCACATCTGCGGGGTAGCTGGTCGAGCTTCGAAATGCATATGTAGGTGTTTCTTTCTCCGCGGCCCGCTATTGTCGTTATTGTCCGGCGATCTGGGCTTAGCTGAGGCGAGAGACCGGACCAATAATCTCGGGGGAAGACTGGATGACATGCATTGCTTCGGGACGTTTTGTTCTTGGGCCGTTGCTGGTCCATTGATGCATCTTACAAACCCGCGGCCCCCACCCACGTGCATCAGGATGACGCAACCCGAATCTGATCACGTTGTTAAAGTGTTGTTACACGTCGAGGCGACTTCGTAAAGGGACTCCCTGCAGAGCACCCGAACGCTTGCGATGCCTCCAAACATCCTCATCACGGGCGCCTCGGGCTATCTTGGCGGCACCATCCTTGCCAGATGGAGCAGCGCCAACCTCCAAGGCTACGACAAGCTGTTCGCGCTTGTCCGGACCGATGCCCAAGCGGAAGCAGTCAAGCGATATGGCGCGCAGCCTTTGACCTTCAATTCCCGCGACGAGGCCGCCGTGATGGAGGCAGTCGCAGCCAACGACATCAGCATCGTCTATTTCCTGATCGACGCACTTCACTCCGACTCGCAAGTCTTCTTCGTCAAGGCGCTCGGGCAGCTCAAGAAGAAGACCGGCCAGGAGGTGCATTTCCTGCATGTGAGCACACCACCAATTCGCCAGTCTTGGGGATAACGAAGTACCGACTGCATCTGTCCTGCAGACTTCCGGCGCCAAGATCTTCTCCAGCCACGCCGGCGCCCCGACCGACCGTCCGCTCCTCGACACAGAACCGGCCCTGTACGACATCCAGAAGGCCCAAAAAGCCGCGTCGCCCTTGATGCAAGAGGTTCACAGACAGCCCCTCCCACCCTTCCTTCACGTGTGCGAATCACTGACGTACGAGCTGCGACGTTAACCCCGCGACCAGGCGGTCGACACGAACTCCACGGTCATTGAGCAAGGCGAAGCGCACGGCGTCAGGACGTACATCTTCGTCCCTTGCGTCGTCTGTACGTCGTCTGATGACCTCGGCGCGGTGGCAGAAGGTCCGGGCTGACGACAAGGCTCCGACACAGATGGCCCAGGCGAAGGCTTCGGGAACAAAACCTCCATCCAAACGGTCGCGGTCGTGCAGGCGGCGAAAGCAGCGGGCCAGGTGTACAAGGTCACGCCTGGGCGACCGGTACGTTTTTTTTTTGCTGTCCCCTGCCCGCCCTGCGCCGGGTTTCTTTGGCTTTCGGCAGCTGACGAGAAGAGAGCAGACGTGGCCGGTGTGCCACGTGCTCGACAACACCGACCTGTTCCTCGCGATCCTGAGGGCGATCCTAGACGGCGAGAGCCCCGGCCACGGGAAACGCGGCTACTACCTCGCGGCGTCGGGGAGCGTGGCGTGGGACGACCTCTACGCCGCCATGGCCGCGGCCCTCGCGAGGCGCGGCGTCGTCGGGAGCGACGCCGTCGGCGCGGCTGACGACGCGGCGCTGGAGAGGATGGCGGCGGGCTTGGGGTGTCCGAAGGAGTTTGTCGAGGTGCAGCTTGCTGGAGCGTGAGTGTTTGATCTTTTCTCCTGCTTCATGCTCGACGGTGGGACGGCGCGCTGAATGATGAGGGGGATTCTAGGTGCACGTTCACTGCTGCTCATGGCTACGAGGTTGGATGGAAGCCGCAGTATTCTCCCGAACACGCGTTGGAGGCAGCAGACGCCGAAGTGGACCTGATTCTGCGGAGTTTGGCGTAGTGCTTGATGGGTGTGTCGTGTTGGCGTGTGGGTCTACGAGTGAGGAATATGATGTAGAAAGTCGTGGCCTGTTACACTAAGCATTGACACGTGACCGTGTTTCGCGCGACGCGACGCGTTGCCAAGCCGGGTTATCATCTGCCGACTCTCCGGGCGGCCTCGTCAGCCCGACCTCCCGCGTTGCCTGTTCACACCACTCCACCCATCAACCACCCTCCACCTTCCCATCAGCGCCATCCTCCCCGACCCGTTTCACGCCGTCGCATTCATCTCGTTCCCGCTCGACCCCGCTGCCGACGGGCTCCGACCGCCCCTCGCTGGATCATCTCACCGCTTTCCCGTCACACCCCACGTTTGGCTCTCATTCACGCCCTGCGATCTTGCACTCCGTGTGCCCCCAGAATCTCAAGTCGACCGTGTGTCTGTCCCGCGCCAACCAGCATCTGCCGAGTCGCTGCACTCGCCCGCACACAGCAGAAGGTCTCGTGTCTCCCATATCGAGCGAGCCCCAGTGCTCCTCATACCGGGTGACCGGTGCGCCTCTCTTGTGCTGTGCGAGGTTCCTCTCGCTGTCGGAGCTGATTCGCCTGCGAGGACGGCCGTGTGTCCTTGGAGTCTAAGCGACAAATCAGCCTGTGCTTCTCCTGCCGGGCGGACCGTGTGCCTTACTGAGGCCCCGTGTGCCCCCGCAGCTGCGAGCCGGGTGGTTGGTGGAAAAAAGGCTTTGGCAGGCGATATTTAAAAGAATAGACCGCAGCAATGGAGGCAGCCATAGCTAAGCACGTTGATCCTTCCAAGATTTTGATTGAGCGCGCTGTTGCAGAGTGGGCAGATGGTGATGAAACATGCTTCCTCGGCGATGAGCCGGACAGTTCCTTCAACATGACCGTCGGACTGGATCCCTCGACCGGCAAGCTGCTGCTCTGGTTCCAACTCGTCGTCAGTGTCAAACGCCATCGTGCAGCCACCCATAGTCGTCCGCGTTCGCTGTTCGCGCTGTTCCAAGCAGACATGTTCGACTATGACCACGACTCCTGCATCTCCCTCAGTCCCATTCCCGAGTCCAACGACGCTATGAATGCCGTTTCCCGCGCCCGCCTCGGCTGCGACAACAGGCGCATGTTCCAGCTACACCTGCACCTGAAAACCCACAGTCAAGTCGTGATGCCCAAGGCGGATCCCCCACTTATCCCCGCCACCGAAAAGAGCCGCCGTCTCCTGCGCTCCTTCAAGTCCCTCTCCGAAACAACCACTCTCTCCGTTTACCTGCCACTGGCGGCCGATCGCGTGCAATCGTTCCACGCCGTTTGCGATGCGTTGCGTGCGAGGAAATTGGTGAATCACGACATTGATCTCGAAGCCACCTACAAGGGCGGCGCCGAGCGTGACGCGTGGTCCAATTTCGACATTTTCCCAGCCCCCGCATCGCAGAGTCAATTGTCGAAAGTGGACGCTCTGGGAGAAAAAACCACTGCTGCCACCTCTCCGCCCCAGGCTTCCGTCTTCGAGCCTAATGCCGGGAAGGCAGCAGAAGCAGCAGCGGAAACAGAAGAAGGGGATCGCGCGCCAGAGAAGGAGACGATACCTCCTCCACTGTACGAAGAACACGATGCCAGGCAATCGAACCCGTCGTCTCCCTCAGCTGCGGCGGCGGTGCCAGCTCCGGCCCACCGATCCGGAGAAACCGATCTCGGCGACGGGGGCGATACGACAGAAGAGGACGACGAATCGGAGCAGCAGCAGCAGGAACATGCCGGACCCTGTTGCTCCTCGCCGCCACGCAAGAAACGCAAGGCAGCAGCCGCCGACATCACCAATGAAATTTCACCATCAGAGCAGCCGCCGCCGCCAGCAAGACTAACCCCGCCTCCCCCTCCATTCGTAGACACACCACCGCCGCCGCTGCCAACAGCATCAGCATCAGCACCAGCACCAGCATCAGCACCAGCATCACACCCAACTCCCCGCCTCCCCCTCCCCCCGCCTCCTCCCCACACCCACACCCCCAAACCCAAGAGCAAGACCAAGCACCAGCACCAACGCGTCCACTTCTCCACCCCCACCCCCACAAGCAACAACATCCACCAGCACCCCCCCGCCGACCCCGCCGCCCCCGCCGCCGTAACGACAACGACAACAACGCCGCCGCCCATCTCCTCCCACAGCCCCACCGCCTGCACCCCGGCCATGCTGCAGACCGCCCTCGCCCGCTTCCTGCGCTGGCTCGCCGCCGTCGACGTCGAGCTCGAGCACCGCCACGACGACGTCCTCTGGCGGCTGGGCGCCCTCGCCGCCGCCGGCGACGGCGAAGGGTTCTACCGCGTGCAGGCGCGGTGCAAGGCCGAGGTTTTGGTGGGGTATCATCATCATCGTGATTGGGATTGTGGGTCTGGATCTGGGTCTGGATCTGGATCTGGGTCTGGGAGGGGGGGTTAGGCTCGGGGGGAGGACGGGGGCCGCCTGTGACTTTTTTTTATTCAATGCGAGAAGAGGAGGCGAAGCGAGTTGGACGGGTCTCAGCAGGTGGTGGGCCGGGAGGACTTTTGTTTCGATTTTTTTTTTTCTTCGCTTTTCCCCCCGGGTTTGGAAAAAGAGAGGCGGGGCTGGCTGATGATAAGCTATTTGACATGAATGTGAAATGTTGTATGGAAAAACGTCCGGCCCCTCGTCCTGCCTCCGACCTCCAGATGTTGTTGTTGTTGTTGTTGTTGCCTGCGGAACTCCCCAATTCCCTCCTCCCTCCCAAATCACCTCACTCCACCCTCATTCAAGGACAGTCGTCAACACCGTTATCAGCATAAACACAGTAACTGCTAATCCCCGTCCCCAGCTCCGTCGGCTCGTCCCCATCATCATTCCCCTGATACCACGCGCAAATGGCATTCACCCCGTCGGCGCACGTCCCGCTGATGGTGGCCTTGTCGCCGTAGTTGGAGTTGACGCCGGCGAGCAGCTTGCCGCTGACGGCCCACACGCCCGACATGGTGACGGAGCGCGTGTACTGCGTGCCGCAGTTGCCGCACGAGCGGTACACCTTGCCGAAGTCGTTTGCGTAAAAGTCCTTGATGCTGACCGCGCCCCCGCCGTTGTGCTGCACGATCTTGTCCTCGGCGTGGAAGGCGCCGCCGCCGACGACGTACGAGGTGCCGGACGTCTGCTTGATGGTGAGGGCGTCTGGAGGAAGGGAAGTCAGTGTGTGTCGCGTCGTCGAGTCGGCGGGGCAATAATAGATATCGCGAGACGTCCGTCTCTCTCTCGGAAAAAAAGGCGTAAAGGAAAAGAAAAAAGACCATCACCCAAAAAAAGTCGACGAAACCAGAACGAACGAAAGAAAGAAAAAAAAGCGGAACCCCCCACCATATCCTCCCCCCCCCCCCGGAAAAAAAAAAAAACCTCAAAAAAAAATCCAAACTCACCCTCACAAACGTCCTCCCACCAAACATTCTGCACCGTGCACGGGCCCAAGCAGTGCACCCCCTCCGACTGATCCGCCCCGATGATGACGTTCTTCAGCGTGCCGCCGCTCTGCACCAGGAACACGGCGTCGCTGTCCCCCCCTTCCTCCTGCCCGCCGCACGCCACCCCGCGGTCGTACTTCTTCATCCCGCCGTCGAAGACGCTGACCGTCGTCGCGGCCGAGAGCACCACGTGCCCCGACGAGGCGGGCATCGTGTTGGTGGCGAAGCGTTTGCGGAGGTTTTGGTCGGGCGCTTGGACTTTGGTGGGCGCGGGGGCGGGGGAGGCGGTGATGGTTGTGGCGAGGGCGAGGGCCGCCGCGAGGAGGGTGGTGGGGAGGCGCATTTTCTTTTACTTTTTTTTTTTTTGCTGGAAGGAGCTGGTGTGTGTTGTGTGAGAGAGATAGAGAGAGAGAGAGAGAGAGAAGAGGCGATCTGCTGTCGATATCACGTCAACTGGACTCCCGCTCCCCAGAGAACGACCGCACTATATATACATTGAGCGCTCCGTCCATCCCTCCCTCTCACCTCCGCTCGAGGCAATCGGAGTACAAAGTACGAGAGCGCCGCGGCGGAGAAACTCTTCGCCTCGCATGGATTACGGGGATTGCCAGCAGGCTCGCCATGGAATCGATAGCCGTGCTTGTACGGGAAGGCGGGAACGAATCTTTCGAATGTAGCTATCTACCTACCCATCCCGTCCTCATTTCCACCAGCCAGCGTCTCGCTCTTCAGCCCGATTCACACGGAATGGAGGGGCTGTCGACCGCTCGGCCATGCGCATGCGGTTTTCCGCTCGCGGACCGCACGACGGTTGGCTGGGCGCATGGCCAGTCCGGATAACCCTCGTGGCAAAAGGCGTCTGTTGTAGGAAGGTCAATATGGAGAAATCCGGGACCAGAGGCTGCGCGAGCCGACACGGCCGGGGGGCCAAGAGCGAAAAGAGAGAGAGAAGAGAAGCAAGTAGGCGAGAGTTGGGCCCTTTCCCTCGTCGAGGTTAATGTCACACCGTTTCAGCCACCGAAGCCCGCATGGTACGCGGGCGAGCTTTTGGGGGAGGAGAGCGCACAACGTGTGGTCGGCTGACGCGCTTCTCCGGTCGGCTTTTGATATGTACCCCAGTATCGCTGCAGGTTTAAGCATCATCCCCGGGGCTGTCCCCCGCATCCCACCAATAGGGCAGCTGTCTATAGGACTGATAGGGCCGTCAGCGCCGCCTTGGCGTTCTTGGCTCTACCCCCGTCTGTTGCCAACAAGCCCCGTCCAGGGTACTCTTGGCGCTCTTGGCAATCAACCCGACCAATTGCGGTCTTGCAGGCTGAAGAGTTGCTCCCCCGGGACGCGATAGCGCCGAGCCGGTGCTAGTGGGTAAGTGGAGAGACAGCACTGCGGGGCGGAGGTGTCTCTGTGAGTATTGATGCCGTTCGGTGGCTGGCCGACGCATGAGCACGCTCGGCAAACGTGGGCCAATGGGAGATGAGATAGAGGGTTATTGATAGGATAGTGCCGTGTGCGACGAGGAACTTGCTTTCTATCGTTGCCTACGCCTCTCCGCTGTTTCGATAACCCAGTGGCGAGGGAGATGTTGGATGGCAAAGCGATATCGGCACTATCCAGACCATCCGCTGCATCTTCAGTCGATGTCACTGGCTTCACCATGGAGACACTTCAGCTCTGCCACGGTGCGGGGAACTCTCCGGCTGCGGAACCGGAAAACAGGTCAAATCCGAACGAGCCGTCCATGTTGTCGAGGCCGACGCTCAGCCAGTTGGCCCAATCCTCGGCCAGGCCGTCCGCAAGCATCGGATCAAACAGCCCACCGGAACCCGGCAATACGCCCGGAGTGGCGTCGCGGTTGCCAGCGTCGACAGTATTCATTGGCGGCAAATTGGCAGCGGCTTCAGGAACAGGCTGCGCCTGCGGTGCGGCATCAGCCCGTACCTTGCTTGCGTCGTCGTCGTCGATGTTGTTGCGCGGGCGGCCCGCGTTCCGGGATGTGGCTGGGCCGGCCTGCACCTTTTGGATGAGGAACATCAGGCTCGATGTGCGGTGGGACATTGCATGCACGTCGTCGACTGCGGCCCGGTCGAGAGACTGCGACACGCGTTTTAGGAGACTCGTGGTGCCAAGGTCGGCGGCTGTGCGTAAGCCGGTTCCCTGCACAATATTGGCTGGCTTAGCAGGGGTTTGGCCATGCAGGTTTAAACGTTATTCCCGATTACCTTCAACAGCAGCGTGGCCGAAGTGAACATCCATGTCATGGTCGTGAATGGGATGAAACTCAGATAACCTTCTCTCTCAAGGTCGAGGACTCGTTCTAACACCTGGACGCTGGCTTTCGCAATCTGCGACACGTCAGCATGTCTTTCACTACTCTGAACAGAACATACTTCTTCGGTCATGTGAAGATCTCGACGGCTACGTTCCGACCGCAGGACTTCGGCGATGCTCAAGCCTTCCGGCCGATAGGTGCGCTCGAAATTCTGGATGCTGGGCTCGCCGGTCGTGAATCCCCGCAGCCGCTCCAGTATTGCTTGGAAAAAGATGGCGTGCAGATACGTCCAAACGTTGTAATATTGGATTTCGAGCGTCTTCCTGAACGCAAAAGGCCCTGCATGCTGCAATCAGAACGTGCTCAAGGAGAATTGATTGTCCAGTTCACACACCTGACAGGCGTTGGAACTTGTTCCACCAATCAGTCAGTATATCCACCAGGGCCGCAACGACTTCCGGGTGCCTGTCGCTGGTAATGATGTCCTTGGTGGCGCTGACCGACGAGTAGAGAGTGTTCTCGACAAGGCGGCAGAGACGGTACAGTTCAGCCCTGCTGTTGAGCAGCGTCGAGAAAACGCCCTCATCAGCATACTCGTCGGCCGTCGGGGCGGACGGCATGGGCAGCTTGAGGGAGGCACTACGGCCCAGGCGGAAGGCAATCTCCCAGGTGAGCGGGATGAGCAAGTCTCGGATGCGGGCGCGACGGCGGACATGGGTAGGGGCACGAGGCTGGGCTTCTCTGGATCTGGTGAGGCCTTCGACGAGGGATATCTCGTCTGCGAGATTGACGGCATGGCCGAGAAGTCGCCTTTACGCTCGTTGGTCTCATCAGCAAAACTCCCGGAAGGAAGTCCAAGGGGCCTTACCAAGATGTTGCATTCAGACGTCGGGCGAGCATATAAGCTTTCCGAGTTTCGTCATCTGCACTGCCGCACTCAGCATTGATTCACGAGATGACCAAAGCAATGGTACCTATGACAGAGTTCTGGGTGGTCCCCGGATCGGCAGCATCTACGCCAAACATGTTTGTAGCGCCTGCTATCGTCCCCTGGTTGGGCATGATGTCCATTGGTCGTGGACGCTGAAACAACATCAATGAGTTGCACTGGACCAAGCGCGATGGGGGCTCACCCATTCGACAAACAAGATTATGCTTTCGATGGTGGAAAGAATGCGGCTCTCCCGATCAGCAATGCTCTCAATCCCCCACAAAGATTGATGAATGGCCTGCTGCGCCTGCTTGAACAGGAAACTGTGGATTTCATGGGCTCGGGAGCTTGCAGGGGTGCCGTCGAGCCAGGCGTAGCGTGAAGCAACGGTGAGAATGGCGGTGCACAGGACGGGCTCATCGACGAGCAGGCCGTGACGTCGTGAGGAGTGCTGATACGTCTCATCGACGACGGGATAGAGAGGGTTCATCCGGTCGAAGTAGCTATGCAGGCGTCAACTAACCCCACGGGCACGGCAGGTCAAATGTCAGCAAAGTCCAGACGCACCATTGCAGCAGAAACTCGGCCTCCCGCGGGCTGATCCACCCATCCCGGCACAGGGCAAACTGGGCCCAGGCGGAGACGTGTTGCGAGTGCAGCGAGGCCTCAATGGCAGACGCATCCCAGGGGCTTGGATGCTGATCAGGGACGGTGGCGGTGCTGCTGGAAGCCGCGTCGGCAGGCCGGCCATGACCAGGCTCGGCAGCGCTGTCGTCCGACGCCGCAGCGGGAGCATGCACGCCCACCGAAGGCACAGAGTTCGGCAGAGAGTCTCCGCCCGCATCCAGTGCTGTGTCGGCGTCGCGTGTCAGCTTGGGGTGCGGAAGGTCGACGGGTGCTCAGGTGTTCACGCACAGTCATCAGCACCGCCTCTCCTCTTCCGGGTCGGCCTGCGCACGGCGGCTCGCGGCGGGCCGAAGACGCAGTCCAGGCGCGAGCGTCGACATCGCGCGCATGGCGGCTGCGGGTCGTCGGGCGAGCCGAGGTGGCAGCGCACCTTTTGCTCTTTGCAGGCCAGGCAGGCCTGGTAGTTGCGCCGAGCGCGGGTCGAGGCGCGTGGGGGCTGCGATGACGTGCCGGTTGGGGGCGTGGGCATGGCGCGGGGTGCGATTTGGGTACTAGTGCTATGGTGGGTGATGGTTGTGGTGCGATTGCTGCTGGCCGGCCACCTCTGTTCCGAGTCGAGCCGAACCGCCGGCTGAGATGATGTTGCCGCTTCCTGGCGCTTTCGCAACGCAGGCTGCTGGCCACGACAAGTGTGGTCACTGCGATGCGGCTGCATTCGACCGAGCTTGTACGACAGCGACTCGCCCAGTGGCCAGGCCAAGGTTGCACTAGCCAGGCAAACGCACTCAGCCCTGACCAAAGAAGTACAGTTTACGGTGGGCGGCCGAGCATCCTGGCCACCCGACGATCCTTTGGCCGTTAGCTACCGATCTGAGCCGATAGGGAGCGAGCACTCCAGCCTCAGGATGCGAATCCTAATCCTGTGCGCCCAAGAAGTTCTGCTGCATAAAGACGTTTGACAGCGCTGAGCTCTGCTTTTTTTTTTTTTTCATTTTCCCCTGCCTGCAAGCAACTTAATCGTTTTCACGTTGCAATCATGGGCGGTGGTGGCTACGGCGGTACCAACTCTCGCCGTCTGAACAATGTGTAAGAGCACATGCCGCCGGGGACAATTGCCTCCAATCTGACTGATTTCGCTCAGATACGTCAAGGATCCGCACTGGGGCGGACCTCACTGGTACAGTCTCGAAAACCGCATCGCCAAAGAGTAAGCCCGCAGACTGCTTACACACCAAAGCAACACCCTAACTCACCAGGTACCCAAAACTCACGCAATGGGGCGACCCGGTCTGGGGCACCGCCGAGAGGGGCATCACGACATATCGGCTGTCCTGGAACCGGCAGCGGGCCATGGGCGGGGCCTTGCACGCCGCCGTCTTCAACACTTGGCGCCGGGCCAAGGCCCAAGTCTTGTTTTGGGCGCCGCCGATTTTTGGTGCCTACTGGTTGATGACTTGGGCGAATGAACAGTATGTCGCCGCTGGATTATCTAGAGTCGTGCTGATGCAAGCTGCAGGAATGCGTGGGTTAATTCGAAAGAAGGAAGGGCTGCCACGGCGGAAGACGGGGCTGAGGAGTAGAAACTAGCTGCTGTAGTTTTGGGTGTATCGTCGTGGATTTATGTCGTCGGTGTGAGGAGCAAGGCAGTCCGGAATGTGACGTGTGTCGGTATGGGTCGTATGTAGCTTCTCCGGGTAGGACGCGAGGAAAAGCAGATGCAGTCGCGGCGGCAGCCTCTCGCCCGAGCCATTGGCGCGGCTGGAATCAGAGAGCATGCGAGATCAATGCCGGGGTTGCAGTTGGCCAGGCGAAGTCGTGGCGATCGACGCGGAGCTCGGGGCGAGCGGTGGATCGGCAACGGTCGGCGGCGATCAGTCAGCGGGCGGCGGAGAAGCGAAAGGGAGCTCTGGCTCTGGCGGGCCGGGGCTGACGCAGACGTGGACTCCCGTCCTCCCATCCCGTGAGACGACCGACACAAGGCTGCAGCATGCCGAACGGCACCTACACCCACTACTACAAGTCCAGGTCGTCGCCCCGGTCCATCCATGTGCCGCCGTCCAACCAGCAGCAGTGGGGCCCGCGCCCGCGCTCCTGGCGCCGCTCGCGCTGCCTGACCCTCGTCGCCGCCGCCCTGCTGCTGCTGCTCTGGTACAACCACCACCCGTCCGCCCAGCCCGCGCGCCCCGCAACCCACCTGCCCAACGGCCTCGCCGACGCCCACGTCGACTGGTCGCGCTTCGCCTACTCGCAGTATGCCACCAATGGCGCCTACCTGTGCAACTCGGTCATGCTGTTCGACCAGCTGCACCGCCTGGGCAGCCGCGCCGACCGCGTGCTCTTCTACCCCGAGGAGTGGGACCTCACCGTCGAGAGCTCCACCGACCGCGACAGCCAGCTGCTCCTCATGGCCCGCGACAAGCTCGGCGTCACCCTGCGGCCCACGAACATGCAGAGCGTGCGCACCGAGAAGCACGACGACGACGACGCCGAGGAGGAGACGTGGGACTTCAGCATCAACAAGTTCCTCGCCTGGAACCTGACCCAGTACGACCGCGTCCTGCACATCGACTCGGACGTCACCCTCCGCCGCCCGCTCGACGACCTCTTCTTCCTCCCCGCCGCCCCCGTCGCCATGCCGCGCGCCTACTGGGAGCTCCCCCACACCCGCAAGCTCACCTCGCTGCTCGTCCTGCTGCGCCCCTCCGCCGCCGAGTACGACGCCCTCATGCACGCCGCCTTCACCTCCGAGGGCATGCTCGGCGGCGGCGCCCGCCCCCACCGCTTCGACATGGAGCTCCTCAACGAGCGCTACGCCGACTCGGCCCTCGTCCTGCCCCACCGCGGCCTCGCCCTGCTCTCGGGCGAGTTCCGCGCCGTCGACCACACCATGTACCTCGGCAGCGAGGACGAGTACTGGGACACGGACCGCGCCCTGGACGACGCCCGCCTCGTGCACTTCTCCGACTGGCCCCTGCCCAAGCCGTGGATCATGTGGCCCGCCAAGCTGCTCGCCGACATGCTGCCCAAGTGCCGCATCCGCCCCGGCACCCCCGCCGAGAGCGGCTGCCAGGACCGGGAGGCGTGGAGGGCGCTGTATGACGATTTCAGGGCGAGGAGAAAGGTATGGCACTTTTTCTTTCTGAATCCTCCCTCTCTTTGTTTTGTGGTGGCTGACTTGTTGTTGCGTGAAACAGGATGTTTGCAAGCTCCTCAGCGTCCCCGCCCCGCAGTGGCCTCCGATCCCGAAGATGACCAAGCCAAAGGGCAAACCGGACGACGGCTCCGAGACCAAGGCTGCCCCGGACCCGAGAGATACGCCGTAGATGTTTCTCCCCCGGTTGTTGTTGATGTGCGGGTGCTGTACAATATATTTAGACGATATACGGAGGGCGTTGCGGCGTTGGTCTTGATTGTAGAAAAAGACGTCACGGCATCCCAAAAATGTGAAGAAAGAGCGGGATTGCATCCGGTATGCTCTGGCACCTATGTATAAAGCCTGGGCGTCCGGACGGTTGACAGGCTTTAAATCAGCCTCATACCACCGGAACAAAGCACGAGAGAGAGAGAGAGAGAGAGAGAATCTAAAACGAATGTCGTGTGCCATTGAGTCTGTCGTGATTTGGCGAGAATATCACCATTACAAGTAGCCGTGCGAAGAAGCATGCTTCAACCTTGGTCATAGGCAAAGTGTGCCTGCAATCTGGTCGGCGGACATTACGCTTCCATCTCTTAGAAAACACGTCACGCTCCGGCCCTTGATGCTGTTGTGATGGGGATTGGTAAGCTATGGAGGCATTGAAACAGCAGGCGAGTGGGAGACGATCACTCTCATCAGCTCGCAGGCTATCCGGAAGGCTGATTCGCTGATGGCTAGGAGATTGGAAATGTAGTACGGATAGGGCGGTCTTCCGTCTTCGGAACGAGCTTGTCTTTCGCACTGCTGCCCTCCTGACGCCATACAGGCGCATGCGTTTTGTTGGGCTTTTTTCTTTCCCGTGTCTCACATCAATCTTCGGGAATTCCCGTTGCACTGCCATGCGAGGATGCTTGCATTGGGTCAGGAGAATGACCTTTTCAGCTCGGTCGCGTTTGAGCTTCCCCACTGCGCTCGCTGATCGTGAGCTGGCGGAACAAAAGAAATATACTACTCCACCAACATCCCGCCAGTGAGATAAGGTAACGGTAGTATCAGCGACTCTGCAGCTGGGAGCACGTCTTTCATGCTGCATATTGCATCAAGGTCCGCCCATCGGAAAATGCAGGCCACATGAAATGGAGGTCCAGATGAAAACATGACTACCAGCTACACATACGACAGTAGGCTGATAAAGTAGTACAGTATGAGACCGAGAACGATAAAAAAGTACGAGATGCATGTTGGCGAGTTGAAGCAATCACAAGAGAAAAAGAAGCACATCCACAGCTAGTCATGAAGCACCGAGTTCCGACCTTGGTAAGGCATTTGGCCGCAACAGTGCTTGTTGACAGTGAGAATTTCTTTCAACTGCCCCACTGTGATCGACGCAAGCGTCGACGTGGCGAGCTTCAGCTTCTGGGGTGCCAGTGCAGCCGCCGTGAGCCGTGACTTTTCTTAGATGGGGAATCATTCGCGAATAGACACGAATAGGGGTCCACCAGTTTAGCCGCATCGAGTGGTCTATGGAATCTTGGATTGCACTCGCAAGAGGTCCCCGGAGGGTGTCAAGAAGGCCTTGGGCTATTTGGCATCTTGAAGAACCTGATGATGGGAATGGGGAAGAGGCCCCGATTGGAAATTTCTCCGAATAGTCTCCAACGTAGCGGTTGTCAGGTTGAGAAGCAATTTGGGGTGCCGCAAGAGAAAGGAGCGGCAGATCTTTCCCAGAAATGGTATGCCCCAGTATCGTCAGGTCGTCCGGTGCAGTTGGATTTTTTTTTTCTCCCCAGGGCTGCACGAAACGATACGTGTACTCGACCTTGTACTGGGGATTGCATTCAAAAGGCCTTCGTTCCTTCGTCCTCGCAGGGTCAGACTATTCAGTCAACACAGCATCATTGCCCTTCCTTGCCTACGAGCTTCCATTGTCCATGCATCAGAAGCGATTTGTGCATCAGTTCAACGTCCACAACTAGCAGGCCAGAAAATTGCTCGTATACAGCGCGCCGTATCCCCCGGCACACCATGAGCGCACCATCTCCTGGACCGGACGCTGAAGCTCAACCAGAGTCAGCACCGCAACATCTCCACGGACATGAATCGCAGAACCCTCCAATGGAGGCGCCAGCAGCAGATTCCAAGCCCCCCGAAGCACCCAAAGAAGACGACGGTCGAGAAGAGTTCATTCGGAGTGAGTGTGATCATCAGCCATTTGTCTAGCTTCGCTTCTAATCAAGGTTGATTGAAGACTTGGGCACGTGGATCCCGGACAATCGACGAACGTCACTTCCCAAGAACCCAAAAGCAAATTCCAATGGGATACGGAACCGCGAAACGTACAGCTCTTTTGGCGACAGCGGCACAACGGCAAGCGTTAGCGCGCATGGTCATCTATTGCAGATTTGCCGATACTTTGGCGTTGGCCGGTCTGGCTTCTTCTGTGTTGACCAGCGTGACATCTCAACTCCATGGTACTCGAGTTCCCGCCTACGAGATCTTCTAGCAAAAGCGCAAGATAGTGCTGTCGCTTTTGGAATAGATTGGAAAGGTGCTTTCGGAGACAAATGGGACTTTCATAAAGCCCTTCCTCATCTGGAATTTGTTGACGACCGATGGCCACGCTTCACCAGCTTCACGTGCGATGCACCTGACACATCCTGCCAAGCTATCAATCAAAAAGAAACAGCATCCGGAAAGCAGTCCTCAATTCATGGCTTATCGAGGGATTTCTCTCTCTCGGTCCAATACTTCTGTTCTGATGGAACAATCTTTCAAAGAAGTACGTTGAAACGAGAGAACAAGACAGATGAAGATTTGGACCTCACTTGCTTGGAGTTGGAGACAGGCCTTCTTATTCGAAACCTCGATTTTACGGAACGCTTGCGCTTCAACGACAAGTCCGCATTTTTCCATCGTTCCAACCAATTCCGAATCGAGAATGATAGTCTCACAGTCTCTCGAAAAATTCCGAAAAATAGGTTTGAGGAAATGGGCATTAAAAGCGCTGATAAACACAAGGACGTTGTCCTAACCATCAAAGCTTACGTGAATGGGAAGTTTCAAGCATTCTGTTTGGATAAGGATGGCCAGGCTCCCACCATCAGCTTCAGTGAAGCGATCCAAGCTCAAGTCAAAAAATTCGGGGTGCTAGATGTGCTTCTAACCTACAGCCTACGGCTCAAGAAAATAAATGAAAACAAGTCGGCTGACTGGGACGCAATGGCGAAAATGTGTCAGGATGAATCTTATGAAAAAATAATCTTTTCAAGCCACGAGCATTTGGACTTCCTCATTCGGCGCAACCTGGAGCACATTTTATCTGTTTGTAGTATCCCCGTGGCTTCACCAACACCAGAATCCGGCGACTGCAAGCACGAGGACTCGCCAATTGCTTTGACGTGTGGAGACATCTCTGGCCATCGCGTTGGTACATCAGCAAGTTTGTAAGTACCAAGTATTGATGTTTTGCTAAAACGACGCTAACAATATTTAGTTATGCCATACAATTCTTGCAGTCGATGATTGAGCATCTCAAGAGCATGCAGACCCTTTATGCCAAGCACTTGAAAAACAGAATCATAAACACTTACAAGCGCCATTTGAAGTGGGTATCTGAGTCAACGGATCCTGGACCTGAGGGGGAACAACTGGCATTCTCTGCACACTACTGGGCCAACGGAAAACGAATCGAAGACACATCTTACCTGCCCGAGCCATCCCTCGTCGACACTCCTTTGCAGGTGCTCAAATTCTACGGCCTCAGTTACTCGTCGGAACATGCAAGGACGCGACTGTGGAACAGAATCGTGGCATGGCTCCAAGACTTAGACCAGAAGGATGAACGGAAGAAGTATGCATTCGCACGGATGACTTCGACAGAAAAGGAGAAGTTCCATTTGGTGGATCACGTTCGAATATGGCAAGCATTGTCGCGGATAGACAGTCTCGGTTTCGACGACAACAAGGTCAACATGATTAAGGGGCGGTTCGACGAGGGTACTGTTCGAAAGAGGATCCTGAAACGTTTCATTACGGAGAATCCGATGTCAAACCGACGCATGATCGCAACATCTCGCACAAGGTCAGAGACACGATTTCTTCTCCATTCCAAGGACACCGCTCTTTTCTACGCCATTGATTCCGGGATATTCTACAGAAAGGAGAAAAATCCCGACGAAAAGAATGATGGCTGGAAAGGTATCATGGACGAATGGAGGAACACGATTGAGTGTCAGGTCGAACACCAAGAAACACAGGCACTGGAATGGAGAAAGCCTCTTTGGTACGCCATGTCGGTCATTCTCGCGTCAAAAAAACGGCAGATCAACAAAACATTGTCAGCAGGACAGCTCTTCGGTACTGCAACCGAGAATCTGTTTGACATGTCTTCACCAAGCGGTCTGTTCCCTGGCTTCTTGACAGAGAGCAAGGAACCCATGCACTTCCGAAACGAGACTTATCGGGACACCTACTGGCAAACCACCTTCGAGATCCCCTACATCCTTTGGAAGTATGGCAAGACTCGTCTTGAAGCAGCTGGCGACCGGCCGTTGGGCAACGAGGCAAAGAGCACAGGGGTCAACCCTTCCTCCATCACAAGCGGATTCATGGCGAAGAAGCTTCAATTTGCCAACATGAACAAGCTCGTTGACCCAAAGGGACTTGTCGAGATATCGGATGATTGGCTTCAACCAGGACCAGAGGCTCTGGAGTTTAGGCCACAGTCGGAGTGTCGAAACGGTATGAGTCGTGATGAATACGGTGCCTTCATCCGCAAACTCGACGACTTTCCAACCAGTGCAGACATTGTGGCGTACGCTGCCTGGGAATCGTATCACGGAAAAAAAAGGGGGAAAGCGAACTCGTTCACAGATGCTACAGGAGAGAAGGCTCTTGTCGCAGATGTTCCTCAGGGAAATGAGGAATCGAAAAGGGAAAGATTGAAAAAACCCTTGCTCTGTAACGAGAAGCTTCTTAAACTCCTCGAACAGCCACGAGACGTTCTATCGTCCAAAAAACGTTTGATTTGGTTGCCTGAGGCTGACAAAGAGACGGCATTGATTTGCTGCCTTGCGTCTCCCACCGCTGAGCGGAACGACTTATCAGAATTCTTCGACCGACATGCACTCTACGACAAGTACTTTTCCGATGAAACGTCAGCAGCATTGAATGAATGGAAGACTGAGTTGCATCTCTCATTCTATCGGCTCGCTGAGTTCACCAAACTAGCGGATTTCCGTCAGAAAGAAGGCATCCCGAAGTTCAGCTATGTCGTTCCTCGACCTCCGAAATCTCAACAGGGTCCAGCGGGTGTGACTGGTATTGTTCGCGCGACGATGGGCTTCAGATTCGTGGGTGACTTCTTTGATCGGTACTGGACCTGTCACTTCCTGGAATACGCACCGGGGAATCCTTCTTCGAAACCCAATTCGAATGACAACTTCGGCAGAAGCAAGCGACAACCGACTCAAACACAAGGCCATACCGCTGATAGCCGCTCTCAACCGGATCCAGACACAGAGCAGAACACTGCTTCTAGTTCAACTTTGCAGACCGGGGCCTCGAAACTTGAAGAGCGCATGTCATCTCTGAGGATAACCGCCATCAAGGATACTCCAACTGGGAAAGAGAAACATCCATGGCAACGGCGAAAGGTGCTCGAGCTTCTTTTGCTCGACATGATTCTGGATGAGATCAAGACGGAGACGGAGAAGATATTCGTCTGGGCTCGGGACAGCGTTCTTAGAAGTCCAGGTGACGGTGAAGGAGATGAGTCTCCATACTCGGGAGAGAACGCTCGAAAGAGTGTACTTGGGAAATTCGAGCATGGAGACAATCGTTATTCTTACGAAATGGCCGTCTCCGATCTGTCGAATCCTCTTTCCGAGGCTCTCGACAGCACTTACCAGTTTCTCAAACTAAGCGAAAGTGAAAGTTACTTCAACCTTATCAGTCGATGGAGGTTGTTTGAGAATATCCTCGAGACGCTGGGAGATGATCTTGACGGAAATCTGGACAGAATCAGTGAGTGGAGCAACCGCGAGGTGGACCGGGAGCCAGAGAGCCCAAGGTGGACGAGAAACGACGAGCGAAATTTCCGAAACACAATCCATAAGGTCCGATTTCAAAACCAGAGGAAGGTCCGGGATCTGGAGAGACTGAAGGTCAAAATCAAAGCATTTCGGGATTCGTTAACCGGACGCTTGGGCTCTATTCGGGACGATGTAAGTCTCAAACCCCCACCCTCACTATATCGCAAGTACTGAAGTAAGTATAGAAGAGCTTCAGGGGCTCAGAGAACATGTCACTGTTCACCTATGTGACTGTCGTCTTTCTGCCTCTTGGCTTTGCCACAGGTATCTTCAGCATGAGCGGCGCTCCAGAGAGGCTTACCCTTGGCTTTATGGTAGCAACGGCCATCATCTCGTTACTAATCACCGTATTCGCCTTGGCAAATGCCGAACTCCTGGACGACACTATCGTAGAGCCGCTGACCAAGCTGGTTCGAGGCTGTGGGAAACCGTTAGTATCGATTGTCCTGTTCGCAGTCTACCCTTGCCTCTTTGTGGTGTGCTCCGTCCAAGCATTACTGCGGCCATTCTTTCGTCCAATATACCAACACGTGGTCGAGCCGCTGTTGAAGGTGCTGGATGAACATGGGCATTTGGAAGATTACAGAAAGCGACTCCATCGAGTGCGTACGGCTGATGTGACGAAAAAAGCTCAGCAGCTCATGGACCGAAGGCACAATTCCTCTTCAGATTCACCGCGAAACATGGAAGATCAACCTGCCAGAAACGAGTAAATTTTACGGCCCACTGGTCGGGTTCGATGAATGAAGAGTTGTATGTATTTTTTTTTTCGCCTAAGCTTTCTTCATAGGCTGTTTTTGATTCAGGCTTGGACATTCAATCATATTGAATTGCTGCGTATTGTGTATATTAACCAAGATCGGCATTTTGTTGGACTATTATGCTACTCTATGGTAATATTCATGTATGACAGTATGTGGTAATGCCTACTCAGTCTAGAGACCTTGTGACGCTCTTTCTAAAGGAAATCTTTGCATGATCATCGAAACACATAAATGAAACCTACTTTCAACGTTACCCCCGCCCCATCGATGAGGAAGGTGACGCACAGGTCACTTATAAGCTGGTAATACAACATATACTGTAAGGCTGACAACTTATACTTCGTACGACAGTATGCTGCTAGGGTGTTCCCTATGCACTAAGCAGTAAGCACGTCAGGTATGAATGCCTTTACATCCATTCGGTGACCTCTAAGCGATGAAGTAGAGTACGCCTGTATAATACAGATCTTTGGCTGGACAATTAGCTTTTCGAAATGGCCCTTTTCCTTTCTGATTCCATGTCGTGTGTTACAACGAATCTGATGTATTCCTGCCATATTTTGGTTGAAGTCGGTGCACAAGGTATGTATATTTTGCACGTACGTCAATGGCGCATCCCTCATGGATGCCATGGGGCCAAGAAAAGGTGGGTAGCCGTCTTGTCAGTGGGCCTGAGACGTGTGACCGAGACGACGTGCGGCGCCCTCGAAACAGAGCGACCGAGTTCGCGCGTACACAGCATCCGGGCCATCCGAGACAGCGGGGCGAGTCTGTTCCGATTGAGGAAGGAGGTTGAGCTTGGGAAGGCGTAAAAGAGCAAATTGGCGCAACCATGCAACGACATCAGCCGTGCGGTTGGATCCTGCAAGGCCAGTGCAGTCCAGGCATCAGCAGTCATCTATGTTCGTACTTCGTAGGATGGGGGGCCCAACTCACACAGAGTTTGCAACAATAGACTTGGCTGTTTTCAGCTTGCAAGATTCGGAAGGGTGCTACCGAACTCAGCGCGCTGCTCCTTGCTTGACTTGGCGCTGGGTTTATGAACACTAATATAGGCAGTCTGACGTTAACTTGGTGAAGTGTATCGCCGCATGGATGACTCAGCATGGCACCGATTTTGATCAAAACAGCCTGCTATATATTCCGTGTTCGCGCCCTTCCTTTCGTTCACATATCACCTTTGTGGAATCATGACCGACTTTCAATTGAGGCATGTTTGGCAGCCACGCAACTACGTGTCGTTGACTCGCTAACATATTGACAAGTCCTACCCCGTCCGACAACCAGTACTCACGAGTCCGTGGTTTGTCCATGGATATCCCTCAATCTACTCAAAACCACGACATTCTCAGCGCAAAGAGGAAACAAGATGGTCGGATATCCAAAGTACTGCGCAATGGCTGGCAGGCTATCACACGCAAGCGTATTGGCTCAGGCTGGTCAACTGGCGTCAAAGGTGCTGCAGCCTTTTCGGCTTTCGCACTGATAGTCAACATCTCTGTCGCCGTTATTACCTACAAAATGCTGCTCGACCGAGGCAGTAGTTGAACCTTCGCCCCACTCGTCGTCGGAAACTGTGAGAAGATCAAACGACTTGGGACTTGGATTCACTTGGCTATCAACATCCTGAGCTCTCTCGTTCTGAGCGGAAGCAATTACGTTCCGCAATGTCTGAGCGCGCCAACCCGAAAAGAAGTCAACAAAGCCCACTCAGAAGGCTTTTGGCTTCACATTGGTGTTCCGAACATGCGCAACCTCCGAAAGATTCAACGCAGAAAGCTCTACATCTGGATCATTCTCAGCCTTTCGTCGGTCCCGTTCCATTTGCTGTAAGTCACGCGTTCGCGGATACAGTATGCGCCACTGACTTGGAACAAGATACAACTCCGTGTTCTACACATCTACCGTGACGTATGCGTATGATATATACATTGCCAACGAGGGATTCGCGAACGGAGCACCTTTCGACGAGGATCTGTTTCCATCGCCTCCACCGGAATTTGATTTGCCAACAAACAACGCGACCATCCGTTGGCCCGACGGAACCGTCAACGAAACCTGGAACTATATACATTACTCCACCAGCCCTCACGACGTCCGCAAACTTGCAGCAAAAGGACTCAGTGATCAATTCGAGCGCTTAGACAAGGACGAGTGCATGAAACACTATGCCAACGCCATCTTGACGGGCCGCCGAAACCTGATTCTCGTCGCGTCAAACTCGCCGCTTGACAACCTTACTTTCACGGGAGGCATAGAGTACGATTTATTAACCGCCGGAAATTACACCAGTATGAGCGTATCCTGGTCCGACGTCTTGCACTCGCCTGATGTGGCGTGTGGTCCCCCGGACTCTTCCCAAGCTATCCTCACGCAATCACTGCGTTTCGTCAGCTGCCGCAGCAATTCTTCGCTGTACGCAGTCATACCGTGGGAACGGCCACTTGCAGATAATCGGGAGGTCGACTATTTCCAGTGGATCTGCTACCAAGGAGGCTCGGACCCGAGCCACTGGATCACCGGCTCGTCGGATTGTGCTGCGAAGGCGGCATGGAAAGACTACCTCGGGGAACGAACGTGGACCGTTGCTGGTTTTGAAATCAACCACTGCTTGAGTGAGAGAATGCCGGGCGAGTGCAGTTTGAACGTCGCACTGCCGCTCTTATTGTCAGTCATGTGCTCTAACGTTGTCAAACTGATTGCTATCGTGGCTGCTGCTTTGACGATCAAGGAAAACCCTCTGATGACGATCGGAGATGCGGTGGCGTCATTTGTACGGGAGCGTGACGAGACCACTAGCGGCATGTGCAACTGGTCTTGGAAGGATGTGGCTCAGCGAGAGAAGGAGCGAAGCCCGAAGGTTGACGGGAGCGCTTACGGTGCTGAAATCGCTGGTATCTCCATGGAACAACTTACACGCCGCGACGAGAGTTCCGAAATCAACGGTTATCTGCCTGTGCAATCGGCAAGGCCTTTCTCGGCTTCGAAGCAAAGGTTGTACGAAGCATCGAGTAAAGGTCGTTGGAAGGTTTCCGGCTTCATGTAAGTCCCTCACGTAGGCCAACGGAAACGCCTGCTCACCGATACCAGGTTGGCCACGGCCTTTTCGGCCATTTCCGGACTATTCTACTACTCCATGTTTGAGTTTCACAGAAGCGGCAAGGCCCGCTGGATCTGGGAGATGGGGATCGGCGCCGTGCTCCCCGAAACGCTCATCAGCGGGTGGAATGTAGCAACGAGCGGCGACCAGGCAATCGTCCAGACAGTACTCATCGCCAACTTGCCACAGCTGCTTCTTTCGTTTCTCTACTTTACCATGAACAGTCTGGTCACAAACATGTCTTTGGCCTCCGAGTGGGCCCGTTTCGGACAGCGCAGGTGTGGTTTGCGTGTGTCCGCACGGCGCAGCATCGAGCAGAAGTCGACATACTTCTTGCAGCTTCCGTACAGACTCGGAGTTCCGCTCCTCTGCTTGTCAGTCTCGCTACATTGGATGGTCTCGCAGAGCCTTTTCTTCGTGCAGATCAAAGGCAAAAACGCCGTTGGGGCGTGGTTTCGCTTGAACAATCTCACTGAGGCCGATGAGATCATTACCTGCGGCTATTCTCCGCTCGGCATGCTTATCACCCTGGTCATACTCGCCATTCTGGCGGGCTTCGCTCTCATCATTGGGTCCCGCCGATTGGAGCCCGGTATCCCGATGGCTGGAAGCTGCAGTATGGCTATCTCGGCAGCGTGCCACGTCCCGGAGGGGACGTCGGAGCTCTCGCCTGTGAAGTGGGGAGTTATTCTTGACGAGCAGGCTGGTATTAGAGAAGAGCACGGCCACTGCTCTTTTTCGAATGGCGAGGTTGGGAGTCCTATCGTTGGGAGGATGTATGCGTAACTTATTTCAGGCTAGAAACTTCGAACAGTATCCATCCACTCTGTATCGATATGGGCCTCCATTCGCTCCGTAGTTGATCCTGAGCGGTGAAACAAAGCTAATTATTGCCGGTCGAAGGGACGCTTACGTTCGTAACGAGCCAAGCCCTGTCTCCTCCGAGGCCACCTCCGAGGTTCTTTGTCGCAGCGTATATTTTTGCTGGAAACTTGGACAGCACACCAGTTTCCCATTGAGATTAAACCATTGAAGATGGCAGCGCGCTCTTTATGAACTGTGGGCGTTTCATGCTAAAAAGACTGGTAGTGTCGACAGTGGCGATGCTCGCCAAGAGTCTCGATGAGGAAAGCGTTAATGCCCTCGGAGGTAAAGTCGGAGATAAAATCAGACGGCTGTAGCAGATGGGATAATAGACAGGACTTCCCAAGCTCGGACGGATGCGGTCGGCGTGTAGTAATATAAGTAGCGGTAAGCAATAGGCACCACTTCGGCCATAAAGCTAGGCCCGAACATCTCCGAGCTCGGGTTTACAGCAGGCTGTGGACACGCGTCACACACAGCTCTAGAATTACGAGCTCACACTACTGGCGTGCCTGACCTCTGGGGAAGATCGACCGGTAAGTCGGGCTGACAAGGAGAAACGCCGCGTAATTTTGAGTGAGAGATCCGTATAAACGTAAACCTAAACGCGCATGCATGAAGTCCGGTACGCTCTTTAGGCAGGTCGTTCCTGCATCACTCCACAGTAGATCGTTGAGATCAGGCATGGTGTGCTCAGATGAGGTGATGTTTCATCCGATCCCGGCCGGCCATCTTCGTCTGGGCAGTTCGCATTTATAGCCGATGCGAGTATATAAGACGTCGGCCCCGAGTCTCATGTCGCACCTCCACGCTCCAAGACTACAGCCATGAAGGTGTCACGGGCTTCACGTTTCCTTCCCATCCTGGCTTTGGGCTATGCTCCCAGCCAATCTTCGGCCACTCTTTACGATGTCCCGATCGAGACGGAATACGGAACCGTGCAGGGGTTCAAGTACTTCAACAGCACCACGACGCAGAAGTACTTTGGACTCCCCGACAGTGACATTGCCGCATTTCTCGGCGTGCCATATGCGGCGGATACAGCGTACGAGAATCGCTGGAAGCCGGCGCAGCCCCGCGAACGATGGAATGGAACTCTGAAGGCGACCAAGTTCGGGCCGGCGTGCCCCATTGCCCACCAGGCTGTCGACTACACGCTCAGCGAGGACTGCCTCTCGGTCAACATCTGGACCCCAGCCACTTCGCCCAACGCCTCACTTCCGGTCTTGGTCTGGAACTACGGAAGCGGGGAGACAAGCGCAGAGCCTCTCTACGACGGAGGAGGGCTGGCTACCAAGGATGTCATCGTCGTGAGCTACAACTACCGCGATGCCGCCTTCGGGTTCCTCGCACATCCTACTCTCAACGAAGAGTCTGGCCAAAACTCATCTGGGAATTACGGGATCCTCGACTTCATCACTGCGCTTGAGTGGGTGCAGAAGAACATTGCCAACTTTGGTGGCGACCCGAACAAGGTGACCATCGCCGGCGAATCCTTCGGCTCTGCACAGGTGTACCACGCCGTCAACAGCCCGTTGGCGAAGGGCCTCTTCCGCGGCATGATCGCCGAGAGCGGGATTCGATACCCCTACGACCCGCTGCTTGCCGCCCTCGCAACCTCGTACCGAACCATGGACTACGGCATCGAAACCGGTCTCAACTACACCAGTTTCCACAACGTCAGCAGCATTGCCGAGCTGCGCACCCTCAGCATGGAAGAGCTCTTGGTGGGCAGCGACGACAGAGACTACTCCATCAGCAACCTGACCGCCCTCTGGACGTCGAACCCACCGCTGTTCAAATCCACTCTGGACGACTACGTCATCCCGATGAAGTACATCGACGAGCTCATCCAGGGCCCCGCCAACGACGTCGTCATGATGACTGGCAACAACCGCGACGAGAGCGGCGCCTCGACGACGACCAACTTCACGCTCGACGAGTTCGAGCGGTACAACACGGCGTGGTACGGCAACCTGTCGTCCGAGTTCTTCAAGCTGTACCCCGCCTCCAACTCCAGCGAGGGCAACGCCCAGTGGAACCAGGCGGCGTGCGATCTTTCGCTCGTCTCGTCGTACCTCTACGCCAACGGCTGGATCAAGTCGGGCGCAAGCAGCCCGTTCTACACCTACTACTGGGACCACGCGCGGCCGGGCACCACGTCGGGCGCCGCGCACATGACCGAGATCAACTACGTGTTGAGGAACCTGTACGCCACGGACCTGCCGTGGACGGCGTATGACCACTACGTGGCGGATGTCCTGTCGTCGTACTGGGCAAATTTCGTCAAGACGGGGAACCCGAACTTGGGCGGGTCGTTCACGAACGGGACGCTGGCCACGTGGAGTGCGAATCAGCAAGGCAACGAGACTGTCATGCATCTCGGAGAAGGCTTTGGGTCGGTAGCGATTGCGACGCCGGAGAAGGTGGATCTCTTGACGAGGTGGATGCATGGCCTGACGCCGTACTAGTGGGCATTGACACTGTTGGCAGCGCCCACGGATGAAGAACTGTACATACATACATACATACATGCACGCCACGACCAACGTAATGAATCACCATACAACCATGCTCTCCACACCTCCCCCC
>NW_017971483.1:799394-865603 GCF_001883845.1 Diplodia corticola
CCCCCCCCCCCCCCCCCCTCCCCGCTCAAACCGCATACCTAAACAACGGACTCCGATCCCCCATCCTCCGCAACTCCTCCTCCCCCCACCTCGCCCTCACCTCCTCCTCGCTCCCCACCGCCTCCTTCTCCGCATTCAACCGCTCATACGCCACCTTCAGCACCAGCGTCGCCGCGACCGCCGCCAGCGAGATCCCCAACCCAAACCCAAACCCCAACCAATAATGCGGCGCCTCCGCCTCCAGATAAACGTTGCACCCCACCGCACCGCCCAGGTTCCCGACGCTGATAAGCAGCGCCATGCCCACCGCCCGCTTCCACGACGGCGCCAGGTTGTTGCCCACCCACGCCAGCACCCCGATCAGCGGCGGATACACCCCCGCCGGCACGCAGAACAGCAGCGCGTACGTCAGCCCCGGCAGCCGCGGGTGCGGGATGCACAGCAAGCCGAGGAAGCCGCCCGCCGCGACGCAGAACGGCCCCGCGATGAAGGGCCACCGCTTTTGGCGTCGGTCGGCCCAGTAGGAGACGATGATGGTGGCGATGGCGCCGAGGATGTAGATGGGGATGGTGAGGAGCTGCGCGGCGGCGGCGGTGTAGCCGAGGTTGAGGATGACGGACGGTGCCGAGTAGGTGAAGCCGTAGAGGGAGATGGAGTTGCCCTTGAGTTTGTTGGCGTGCGTGCGTTAGTCGGGGGAACAGGAGGGGGGAGCGGACTGTATATACGCACCCAATACACGACGACGGCGCACCAAATCTTCCACTCCCCCAGCGCGGCGCGCACCGCCGGCCAACTGAACGCATCCGCCGTCTCGACCCTCCCCGTCCGCGTCCCCGCATCCATCCGCAGCCGGCGCACCAGGAACCGGCGCTCCCGCACGCTCAGGAACGCCGCCGCCTCCGCCGGGCCGTCCGGCAGCAGCGCGAAGCAGCCCGCCCCGACGCCCACGGTCGCGATCCCTTCGAGGATGAAGATCCACCGCCACCCCCGCAGCCCGCAGATGCCGTCCATGTTCTGGATCGCGTACGCGAGCAGCCCGGAGAAGGCGCCGGCGAGCGACGCCGCGCTGAAGAAGACGGCCATGCGCGTTTGCAGCTCGAAGCGCCGGTACCACGTCGTGAGGAGGAAGGTGCTGGCGGGGAAGAAGCCCGTTTCGGCGAAGCCGAGCTGGTGGTGCTGCGTTTTAGTCGAGGGGTGGGAGCTGGGGGAGGGACTGGATGGATGGGTGGATGGATGCATGGGTGGGTGATACTCACGGCTACGCGCGCGCCCACGAGCCCGCCGTAGCTCTGCACGATGCCCATGAGCGTCATCACCGTGCCCCAGGCGATCATCATGCAGCCGATCCAGATGGAGGGTTTGACCAGCTTGAGGACGACGTTGCTGGGGACTTCGAAGAGGGCGTAGGGGAAGAAGAAGACGGTGAGGCTGGCGGGGGGGGGCAATGTTGGTTAATGGCGTGCAGTCGATATGTCGAGGTTGAGTCGGTGGCTTACGCGATGTTGTACTGTGGACCGGTGAGGCCGAGATCGCTGTTCATGCCTGCGACTTTGGCGTTGCCGACTGTATGGGCGAGCTTTGCGTCAGCGGCGGGCTACGCTGGGAAGATGGAGACAGATACGTACTGTTGCTCCTGTCGATGAACGACAGGACGTACAGAAGGGTCAGCATGGGCAGGAGCCGATAGTCGACTTTGCGGAGAATTCTCTGCGTCTCTTTGGCATCGTATTCAGGAACGTCTGCAGCTTGCTCATCGGATGTACTCGTCTCGATATCCTCGAGGTGGTTGGCATTCTCGTTCTTCATATCAGTGGCCATTTTCCCGGTGGCGTGTGGGAAAGTCGTGGAATATATGTGAAACTTCAGCCAGAACGAGGGACGTCAATGGATATAAAGAGCGGTCGACGAGGTGCCACAACCCGTGCGGGTGATGACGTACTCTCGGGTGTCGAGCGAGATGCGGGGAGGCGTCTTGGCAGATCGGGGATTAGAGTGTGGGGTTGAGAGGTGGGGGTGGCTCTCTCGGATGCTTGTATAACGGTGGCTAGTAGCTTCGACAATGGCTTGGCAAGCTTGGTATATATTGGACACTTTCCCGCATACCATGGGTTTTCCTTCATTCCATCTCTCAACTTTTCACCCAGACAGCATGAGAGGTTGTTCGTTCTTCCTTGGCCCCAAAATCCCCAAAATCCTGCGGCTCGGCCCGGCCCGGGGGGTGCGTCGGCATGAGCAGCGGGTTGGTAGGTATACTACGAACAGCACGTTGACTGCCGCGGCGGAGAGTAGCATGGCCCACGACCACGACAGCTCGGCGATGGCAAAGAGCATGGGCGAGAGAGGGCAGAAGATGCTTGGGAGTTCTCCCGGCCGAGAGAAGCGGGTTGGGCTCTGGGTTGACAAGGGCCCATATAATTACCTTTTTCTGAAGCAACAACCAGGCAGGGGAGTCGGCCAATCAGCTGGTTTTACGTCATGTTCAAGAGCTCCCGTATCAAGGTTTGCAATGCCGTTTGTTTCACTCTCACTTTAATTGAACTTACCGAACCGCAGCACTCTGGAACCGTCCGCCACCACGACCGAATCCACGACCGCCGGCGTGCGGAGACGTGCAGTCCAGGTCCGGAAAGCTCGATCAGACGATGCGGCGGCCATCGCAGCCCTCGGGGCTCACGTCTTCAGCGCCACCTTCGGCCACTCGGTCTCACCCGACGAGCTGCAGGCGTACCTGGACAAGGACTACGCGACGGCGTCCATCGCGGCGGACCTCGAGGACCCGCACAAAGACACGCTGGTCGGCGTCGACGAAAACGACAGGCTGGTCGGCTTCGCACTCCTCACGCGGAACTCGGTCGAGCCGTGCGTCGAGTCGCTCGAGAGCACGGTCGAGCTGCAGCGGATTTACGTCGACACGGCTGCGCATGGGAAGGGGGTGGGCGGTTTGCTGGCGAGGGCGGTGGAGAAGCTGGCGAGGGAGCAGGGGTTTCGCAACATGTGGCTGGGGGTGTGGGAGGAGAATGCTGTGGCGCAGAAGGCGTATGAGAAGTGGGGTTACAAGAAGGTTGGAACGCACGACTTCGTCGTCGGCACGGTGGTGCAGACGGACTGGATCATGGCAAAGGCGCTGTAGAAGTACGTATGACTTATCACTTAGTCATGGAGAGTGGAGTTGGCTGTCTCTTGCCAATCGCATTTCTTGCCGATGTCCCGAATGACTCGATCAGGGGGGCAAGGGATCGACGGACGCGGTAGCGATAGATAGCTAGTGGCCGACAACCGTCCCAACCTTGTTCTGCTCAAGACTTCTTTGCAGCCCCTGCTCCCGCCGACTGCTCCAATCACCCCAACCGTATTTGAATGGCTTCCAGCGCCGACGGCCTCAACGTTGTGGATGTGGCCATACACGTAAACACCGCGGGCAGCGATGGCAATCATGGCGGATTCGCCTCGGGGGACGAGATAACCGGCGAGGTGGTGGTGACCACGCCCGAGGACGTCCACGTGCGGAAGGTGGATGTATTCTTCACCGGTGCGCATAGCCAGACAGCCCCACGTTGCCATGATGCAGCGGCGCTCACACGTCGGCAGGCCGCTCGCAGACCTGCATCGACAGCATCATTGCGCCGGGGCCAGTTTCCACCAAGAAACGCTTTCTTAAGCTGAGACGCCGAGTCAGGACATTCACGAGCAATCCCGACGGCAGCTGGCCCATTCCCTTCAGCTTCCTCGTGCCCCACGCGCTCGATCCAGCCGCGTGCTCATGCGTCTCCTTGCCCGACGACCATCTGCAACTGCCACCCACCATGGGTGGAAACCACAGCTGGGAACACGCCGGCCAGCTCCTCGACGACCCCACCCCCGACATGGTCGACATCTGCTACAAGATCGTCGCAAGGGTCGAGGTCAGCGACAGCCAGGGCCGATGCGCGTGCACAGAAACGCACACCAAGCTCTGCGTCGTGCCGAGCTTCCCCGAGCCGCCACCCTCCTTCTCGAGCGAGTACCGCATCCGCGAGGAGAAGGGCGTCAGGCGAAGCATCTTGACCGGACGCTTGGGCTGCTTGGTCATGGAAGCCCAGACACCAAGCGCCCTCAAAGGCATCAAGTCCGACGGCGCCACCCTCGTCTCGACAAAGGTGCTCGTCCGATTCGACCCTGCGTCCCACGACTGCGCCCCGCCCGCTCCCGAAGACATCATGCGCAAGATCCAGGCCACGTCGACGTGGAAGATCGGGCCCAAGGGGACCTCCAGCAACGGACAGACCACCTACGCCATGACCCGCGCCTACACCGAAGCCATTTCGCTGCCGCCCTTCCACCTCGCCGGCGCAAAGTGGCTGAAGCGGTCTCCGGGCTGGGAGCACATGCAGGTGTCCAACGGCCATGCCGCACCCGCCGACTTGATTGCGCCCTCGTCGGGCTATATCGGCGGCGTCTACTACCTGCTGAAGCTTGCCATCCCCGTCGAGCTCCCGCCCGGCAAGGTGCTCGTACCCACCTTCCACTCTTGTCTGGTCTCACGCACCTACGAGCTCGAGGTTGCGCTCCTGCTCTCCTCCGCCGCCTCTATAACTGTGCGGGTTCCTCTACATATTTGCACATAATACAAGAGTTTGATTCTATATTCTCCGACAGTGCTGACGGCCAGAAATACCCCAGCGTGAAAACAACTTGAGCTTCTTCCAATATTTAAAAATGGGGGTGAGATGATGAAGTGTGAGACAACAATGTTGTGGCAGAAAGACCGTTCCAGAACGTTGTTTTGTCATCAGTTTCTCAACCTCTTTGCGCACCCGACTTACCATCGAGCATTGAGCTGAGTGAGGAAAGTCAATGAGGTCCTTCCTTTCTCCAACTCACGTTTAAAATGCAGATACTTTGTGGCTTAGAAAAGACACCGCTCGACATGCGTCGGGTAGTGTGATTGTGGGCGCCACTTACGAAAAAGGTGTGCTCGTCAGGCAGTGACTGCATACCCACGGGCGGTCAGCATTTTAAACATGAGAGAGCGGTGACGGCCCGCTCCAGCACCGACGGCATGGAAGCTGGTACCAGCTGCACGGTCAGGACTTAGGACGGAGCCACTCCGCTGTTGATGTGGCGTTTCCACCGACTCAGGGGGATGATGATCTGCATACACACGGCCTCCACCCACTACCCCAACAGCTCGATCGAGAGCGGGTGGGGAAGAGTGGATTCAGCCATCATTGACTTGCTTCACTTCGACGCAGAAGATTCGCGACATCCCCCCCCAGGTAAGCTAAAATCAATAGTTGGTCTTTCCCGCTGTCATTGCCTAGCCCGCATGCCCTACGTCATTGAACGGCCCGACTAGTATACACGCCATGATGTTGCGGTCAGCCTTCAGCCTTCAGCCTTCAGCCTTCCGGGCGCGTGCGTCGGACGTGCTGAGATCCGAGATATGATCGTCAACTTTATCTGGCGATTTACGAGCCGATCTGCATGTCAATATAGATCTACACGGGCTCAGCTACAGGCCCAGGCCAACCGCAGATGAGCTTAGCCCTGTAGGGGGAGCCTATCAGATGCACGCATTGGCCTGCCCAGCCAGCCGGACACCACGCTACACATAAACGACGTGCTTGTGAATACCCACCGTAGAGGATCTACGCACTTCAGCACCGGATGCAGGGGAAAAGGACGCCATGTCTCCTGCTGATCCCACCCGCCACTACCTTTGTGACGTCCAAAGCCAAGGAGGAAGTCGACGACACACAGGTATAAGAAGAAGCTCCCAGAGAGCAGCAACAGAACCAACATCACCGCTCACCACCACAACCGTCCACTCCAACCGTCAACCCGCCCTCTTCCCAACCCTCAAAATGCACTTCTTCGCCAAGATCGTCACCGCCCTGCCTGCCGTCGCTGGCCTGGCCTCGGCCGCCGTGATGCGCCGCGCAGTCAGCGCCGACACCATGGTCGCGGGCATCCAGGACCTCACCGAGCGTTCCGACGCCGTGACCCCTCTGGTCGCCAAGCTCAGCCCGCAGGACCAGGTCCCCTACACCGCAAACTACCAGGCCGTCATCAGCAGCCTCAGCGACCTCATCACTGCCACCGGTTCTGACGCTGCTCAATTCGCCGAGACCCAGCCCTTCGCCGACGAGGCGGCTCAGCAAGCCGTCTGCGACGCTTTCTACACTGTAAGCTGCCCACCGAGCGATCGCTTTTCTTTTCTGATCTTTGTTTTTGTTTGATCTTGCTTGCTGAAAACTTGGCACCGCAGTTCGTCCAGGTCCAGGAGAAGATGTTGAACGCCCTCATCGGCAAGTCGTATCTCGCCGACACCCCGTCCGGCTATCCTCTGGCTGCGACTCTAAGGACTCTCGAGGGGGCTGATGATGTAAGTCTCTTCTCTCTCTCTCTCTCTCTCTCTCTCTCTCTCTCTCTCTACATTTGAACAGGGATTTTCTAACGGAGAACAGACGATGGCGTTCTCAGTCCTTGACGCGGTTCCCAGCTGCGTCGATGCCGCGACCGAGAACAAGAACAGCCTCGATGCCAAGCTGGCAAAGGCGGTGTGCGCGTACAGTCCCAACGGGGAGTGCTAGATGGACGAGGCTGAAGAGGGGAGTCGAGTGTGATACTGCAGGCGCGGACGAGGCTGAGAGCTGGCGGAGCATGCACTTGTTCGCAGGAACCGCCGGCGGGTTTATTACGGCATTTGTGTGTGCATGGTTGCGAGGACCGGGTTGCTGGCATGCGTAATGACAGAGCGGTATGTGATAAAGTAATGTGTTTATCAGAGGGTTAGAAGCTGAACGAGGGCTGAGTGGCTTAATGATTATTAATTGCAACATCCCCATCCTGATTACGCTGCGCAGTACCATAATTTGTCTATGTCCATGGGCAAAATGTCCACTTGTGATTGGCGTCTTGACTGGGACTGGATTGACGTTGGGATAGTAGACTACAACATTAACCACTCCGCGGGGAAAAGCTCTTCCGCATCAAATCGCAACTTTTTTCAATGGTGGTATTGCGATGTACATACCAGTAGATTGCTCGGCAAAACGGGCCCCGTGGGGCAGAGGAACTTTCCGGAAAGCTATATGTAATAGGTGGACGGTACTCAAGTCCAATGAGTGTTTCACAGCAAGAGAACTCGTTGCGAAAAGGCCCACATTGGCGCGACGCCATCCACTCAACAGCAAGCGCGATAAGAGAGTCTAGTTGGTCTCCAGCGCTAGACAAGGCTGAAGGAATTGGTTCTGCGAGCCAGATACGGGGTTTCAAAGCATGCGCGGAGTAGAAGATAAGTGGGGTCTAACTATCGGACGCAATGTCCATTTTAATCTTACGTGCATATCAACCCCACCTGTTTACTCTGTATTCAAGGCCAACGCCCGACTTGTTGGTGACGCAAAAAGAATTATTGCTTCCGTATCGGCATTGGCTGCGAAGATCGGAGTTGTCGTCAGCGTAGCCCTGAGACATTGGGGCTGAAATTGACCTGGTAACTGCTGCCTGGTCGGCTTCTCGGCCACAGCCTTGTGACGGACCTTCCTTTAATGGCGATTATCGGATCAGTCACATCTCTGAGCCTCGCTCTCCACCAATCGGTTTTCGTGAATCCAAGCAAGCTGTAACCGCCGGAACTCGCTCAACAACGCAGCCTTGCACCGCACCATCCGACCGCTGCCGTGATCCTCCAATAGACAGGTGATCGGCTCGTTTTCTTACAGACAAGATCAAATAACATATAAACCAAGGTGCCTGATTTCAAAGGCTGTGCATGACTCTCAACTTGATCTCTCCCAAATCTTCACCGAAATGCTCCTGATACCCGATTGCGAGAATTGCTACAACAGGATGAAGTCTTTGTTCAATCTAAAAAACTCGGGTAAAAGAAAACATCCACGTAAGCAACCTTCTCTCCCAAGGCCTTGCTTCGACTGACTTTTCGAAGCATCACCACCCGCACCATCTGCGCAAGCTTGCAGCGTCTCCAATCCACCTGACATACGGCCTCAGCGACGTGATACACGTGAGCATCATTCTCTCCCAAGGCCTTACTTCGACTGACCTTCGAAGCATCGCCATCCACATCATCTCCGCAGGCTTTCAGCCTCCCCGATCGACCTGAGATAACGGCTCAGCGAAATGGTTCCCCTCAGTCCAACTTGTCGGGTCAAACCAGTTCACCACAGCGACCAAGCCTGTTAGATCAAATCACAGAGAACCTGGAGATGAGCGAATTCGATAAAAAGAGGTTCTTGCCGCTGGACTGCCTCGCACGCATTGTTTGCAGGCAAAACATCCAGCCAGCACTGCCGGGAGCAGAAGAGGAACTACTCAACTTCATAACCCAGGACGCAGCCAAGGTTTTTGCCACAGTGCTCCGAGCAACCAAAAAGTCCGGCAACAAACTTGTAGCGATCATGAGGAAATTCCACACAAACAACTTCCACGACGACCTTCTGCCTCATGGAAACGATCCTCAATGCACGTATGCTGGGAAGAGCAAATGTAACCATCACAAAGTCTTCGATGCACTCCATGACAAGATACACTGGGATGTTACCTCCGTTCAGGACTTTTTCGATATGAGATGGATTTTTCTGGCACCTGAATTCAAGGAATCTACTTTCCGTCATGATCTTGCACCCAACAGCATCTTACCCTTTGTGAGGGTCGAGGAAGATGCTGCCAAAAATCTTGTCGGAGGCTTCAGCAGAGTGCAAAAAGCCGTGATACACAAGAGCCATCAGACAATTCTCCCGACAGTAAGTTCACCTTTGAATTTCCGTGGTATTCATGCTGAGCAAAGGCTTTCTCAGACTGGAACCGGACTTACTGTTGCTATCAAAGAGTTGCAGCCATCCATGGACACCGACTATCCAGATCCCAAGACGGCATGGGAACTGGAGCTGCATGCGCTTGATGGCACCAGGTCCGGCAGACACACGCATGAACATTTGACAAGCGCCATTGCAGCGTTCCAAAAGAATGGCAGATACTACCTTGTCTTCGAATGGGCAGACGGAGGCAGCCTTCAACAGTTCTGGGAAAAAAACGAAAAGCCGGACCTCAGTGCAGACCTCGTCCAGGATGTCCTTGAACAGCTGCATGGCCTCTCCGGTGCACTATTATGCCTGCATGGCGGCAACCCCAGAGCCATCGACCGCAGGACCTCCAATCCCGAGGCCAATGCCCTCGGAGCGGAAGACGACAATGACGGCGATTTCAATACCATCGACGACCGGGCAATTGATTTCAGGGCCGACGAAGCTGGCCATTGGCGCCATGGAGACTTGAAGCCTGCCAACATTCTGAGGTTCAGATGTCCCGACTCGAACAACCCGAAGCCACTGGGAACGCTTCAGATTGCCGATCTTGGACTGGCGAGACGTCACACGGCGCAAACACGAGACCGAGTAGGACCGACGAGCATGAAATACGGGACCGTGAAGTACGAAGGTCCCGAAGCCCACCCCATGAACGCCAAATCGAAACCCCGGACCCGACTTTACGATGTATGGTCAATGGGATGCATCACCTTGGAGTTCATCATCTGGCTTCTTCACGGCGACCGTGGCTTGCAAGAGTTTGATCGCCAGACACTCGATGCAAACCGCATCGACGACAGCATGCATCAAGATTTGATTGGGACAAACTTTTACCTGTTCAAGGGAGGCAACCGATTTGAGGTGAACGACATCGCAACATACTGGATGGCCAAGATTCAAGAAAAAGATCCCGAGTGCGAAAGCGGCAAGAACAGTGCTCTCAATGACTTGCTCACCCTTGTCAGAACGAAGCTGCTTGTCATCGAGACCAACACAAAAGACAGTGGCAACGGAGCCAGGACTGATCCATGTCGCGCAACTGCATCCGAGCTTGAGCAAGAGCTGCGGGAAATGAAGAAGAAGGGTGAGAATGATCGCGGGTACCTGTTTACGGGAAGCAAACGAGACAAAGTCGTGATTCCGAGCAAGCCGAGATCGCCTTTCCAGACCTTCCTAACGGTACCTGGGCATGGACTGGGTATACAAGGGCATCAAGTCACGTCTCAAGATTCTGCTTCTTACGAAGAGAAACGCATTGAACTTCCAGCCCAACCTTTGGATACCCAATATACCCATGTACGTAACGATGCTTGACCATAGCCGCGTTACCTGCCATTCCAGCCCCCCGTAACCTGCTTTTGAGTATTCAATCCTAATATTTACTTACGTCTACCCAGACCCTGAATGATACTTGGACGTTTATCGTTGATAATGATTTTGCACTGGATGCATTCCGCGGAACCAACTTCGCTGGGACTGTCCCATCTCCATCAGTCACCAAAATCCTCTGCAAGCGTTGTCAAGACTTGAGGTTTTCGCAACCTGACTTTGGACTGGAGGACGACGTGACCAAGCTTTCCGAGAAGGCCCAAGGCTGCAACATCTGCCGCCTCTTTTACCGGGCTTGCATCGATCTGGGAATCACCGGACAAATTCAACTGTACCGCGATGGATCTACGATCCGGAAGACAGGTCTCGGTCGTCCCGTCCTATCAATATGTAGAAGCCCAAACATTGCGGGCGGCTTGGAGGATCTCCAGATTGGCTTCCCAACCCTGCCGGAAGGAGGCGAAACACGTTTTCGAGTCCTTCGTCAATGGCTCGAACACTGCAATGGCCAACACGATTGCCATTCAAACGCGCCAGGCACCTTGCCGAAAAGAGTCATTGACGTGAGGCCAGACAATGACGCAGACTCTGTGCGCCTATGCGAGACGAAAAGTCAAAATGGAGAGTACGTTGCGTTATCTCACCGTTGGGGCATGAAAGTCAGAAATCCTCCATTCGCTACAACCAAGGAAAACATTCGTGAACGTCTGGAGCGGAATTACGAGATGGCTGCTCTTCCACGAACGTTTCAAGATGCTGTGACAGTCACCAGAGCACTGGGAATCCGGTATCTATGGATCGACTCGATATGCATCATCCAAGGCCCTGATGGCGACTGGGATGAACAGGCGAAGTGCATGGAGGATGTATTCAGCTCTGCATCCTGTGTGGTTGCCGCAACAAGAGCATCAGGAACGGCAGATGGCTTTCTGAAACCTCCACGTCCGCGAGACTTTGTGACGGTGTCGGATGGCTCAGCAAACTGTCTTTATGTCTGCGAGGCAATCGATGACTTTGACGGCCACGTCACGGAAGCAGAGCTCAACACACGGGGCTGGGTATTCCAAGAGAGAGCCCTGGCGCGGAGAACAATCCACTTTGCGAAGGAGCAGACCTACTGGGAGTGCGGCCACGGCATTCGTTGTGAAAGCCTCACAAAAATGGCAAAGTAAGTCCTCATGCACCATCGTCCGTCCATATAGCTAGCTTACAAGCGCATAGCAGCAAAGCAGCACTGCTGGGCGACTCCGACTTCCCCAACGTCGCGAGGAACCAATCGAAGGGCGGCATCATCGTCTTTTTCGAGACTTTCTACAAGCAATACTCGCGGCTTGCCCTGTCGGTAAGCACAGATCGGCCCGTTGCTATCGCTGGATTGGAGATCAGGCTGATCCGGGCTCTCGGAGTCCATGGCGGATACGGAATCTTCGACAGTCACAGACCCGGCCTTGAAGGTTTCTTAGGACGAAGTCTGCTGTGGATGCGCGGTTCGGATGTGCAATCCATGGTCAAGATCAACTTCGGGCCAGACGACAACGTGCCTTCATGGTCTTGGATGGCGTATGAGGGAGGGATCGACTACCTGGACGTTCCTTTCAACGAGGTTGCCTGGGACAAGGACCAAATCAAATCGCCTTGGGACCGGAAGCTCTCTCAGCAATCTTCGTGGCACACGGCTGATCGAGGAGCCAGCTCCAAGCTCACGGCTAGAGCACGCGGGTTCTCAGACTCAGCAGATGACAGCATCATCTACGATCGAGGAGGTCGACCGGTGGGGCAAGAATTAAAGTGTGTTGTGATCGGAAGGTCTAAGCTTGAGGAGCCAAGTGGCCGACGGACGCATTATGTGTTGATCATCGGAAAGCGGAGGAGACATGATTGGGAGCGTGTTGGTGTTGGAAAGTTAATGGGGAAAGACATAGCCGTTGAGGACAGCGGGTCACTTGTTTCAATTTCTTGAAATGTACGTATGACTTCAACCCTACTATTGTTTTCTGAGATTCAATCTGAGTTGGAGACATGTATTCAATTTCTTGATGGGGAACTCATGAAATACAACAGCAAGAGCGAATAGATGGCGGCAGTATCGGTGTTGAAAGTAGTACACCTCGTCCAACGGTCCGCCGATCTCCTCGTATTTGAAGTTCTCGTGTTGCATGCAGCATTTTAGCCGCGACTACACTAGCCAACAAACAAGTACGGTGTAGCCATGGCGACTTGGCGTAAACGTCATCGTGCTGAAGGTTTCTACATATAAAGAAGTGCACTTTTGACTTTTTTTCCCCACCATCTCAACTTGACATCAACGAAATATCCACCATGCAGTTCAAGGGCACCATCTTCAACGCTGCACTGCTCGGCGCCTCTTGCGTGATGGCGCAGTCGACGCCCGATCCAAACGTCGACGTGTCTGTCTTCGAGCTTCGCGCCTTCTCCAACGAAACCGCCATCGACGGCAAGTCCATTGTGGCCAAGAACGGCTTCCTCGCCGTCGGCACCACTTCCGATGCCAACTGCACGGGCGACAATGCGGACTACGACTCGACAACCTACACACAGTTCCTTATCGGACTGACAACCTACAACCCTGACGGCGATGCTCAGATCAGTACGTGACCCAATCATCAGCTCCGAGTAGACATGCTCGTACAAACACACACTCCTCACCCCAGCCCACATATCCCCCAATTGACGCCAAAAACTCGGGCAGTATTCGTCGGCACCAACGGCCAAAACCTGCAAGTCGCGCAGCCGGGCCAAGCGCCGGCCGAGCCGCAGGTGCCCACCGGTTTCCGACAGATCGTCCACTGGAACGACAAGCTGCTGCAGTTCCGGGGCGCGGGCTTCCAAGCGTGTCCGCGGTCGAACTTTGACGAGTGGATAGTCTCGGTGCAGCCGGGCGCGTTGCCCACTGTGCCGGAGTGCAACATCTTTGATGTGGTGATCGTGCCGAAGGACGGGGCGACGGCCCCGAGTTGCGTGTATAATTGATTGCTACAAGGACAAGGGTAGTGGGGTGCTTTGAATGTGAAGATAGCGAATGAAAGGTGTGCTGATTTGCATTACATGTGGTTTTCTGGTTTGAGCATTTAGTACCAGCGTTGACTTGTCAATGTAAGTATCGGCGTCGGGTTGGGGCTTTGTGGAAGGTCTTATGGCAAATATAGATGAGTAACACCAACACTACGAGATACAATCAACTACTAACCAGCGTCGAGTACGAAGCAAACGAAACGAATTAACAACTCCTTCACAGCTTCGACATCATAAAGGGGAAGCACCGATCATTCACTGCCATGGCCAGCGCCGCAAAGTCGGTTCCATCCAAGTAATCCACATAGACAACATTCGGTATGTTCCGGCCATGGCAATGCGGCAGACACTCCAAAAACAGCGCCTTGTTCGCCGAGTACGCCAGCGTCTTCACGCACTTGGTCGACTCGGACCCGTTCCACACAAACTCCCAGTCGTTGGAAAACGACAGGTTCGCCGTCTGCGGCGTCAGCGTCCACGACAAGAGGAACAGCCGCGGGTCCGACGCCGAGTCGAGCGTGTCCAGCTTCTGCAGCTGCTCGCGCGTCATGGCCGCGCAGTCGTCGCGGTCCGAGTTGAGCCTGTTGACGCCGACCTCGGCCGCGGTGAAGAAGCCCTGGTGCTGATACCCGCCCAGCGCCACGCCCCCGTCCTCGACCACGATGATGACGGCTGCCCGACCCGGCCCGATGAAGTGATGCAGCGGCTGCTTGGTGAGGCCGGCCGCCTCGCTCGCCACGGGCACGACGAAGCGGTCGTGGACGCGGCCGAACTCCTCGAGCACTCGGTTCCACTCCCCCTGGTCGAGCGGCCGGTAGTTGGTCGCGCCCACGTCCGTGTTGATGGCGTGCGAGAGGTTGACGATGACGAGCTCCTTGCTCACCGCGGTGAAGCGGTTGATGTCGTCGACGATGGACCGGAGGCTCTGGCCGCGGTCCCCGATCCAGAGCGAGTCCAGCCCCTTCACCTGGTTGTAGTGGCCCGTCCAGAGCGCGCCGCCGCCGATGACGGGCCGGATGTCTAGGTAGCGCGACCCGTCGAGGAGCTGCTTGTGCACCGGGCTGGATTGGCACAGAAGCATGGGGGCGATGACGGACTCGGGCCGCTGGTCGAGCGTGGATATGCCTGCGTTGCGGGTGCCCGGGATGCAGAGCTGCGACAGAGGCCGGTTTCCGAGCTTCCGGAGGTTTTGTTGCATCCAGTCGATGGGGCCGCTGTTGGAGGAGAAGTAGCCTTCGGTGCCCGACAGGATGAAGCGCACTGTCGCGTCGTGCTCCCAGCCAAGGTCGAACTCGTTCCCGATGGGGTGGCCGGGAGTTGAGAAGCCGTTCAAGGTCACGCGGATGGCCGACGGTGCGTCAGTGACCATAATCTGAAAGGAACATCCTCTTGTGCCCTCGAGGTGGTAGATGCGCCGCAGTTGGGTTTCGCTCTTGTTGACGAACCAACCCTGATCGAGTTGGAGATAGATTTCGGCAGTTTGACCTTGTCCTCGTTAATCATAGTGCTAAAGAAACGGGCACCTGTCTCACCTGGCGGCAAATGTTCCGGGAAGTTCCATGCAATCACTTGCTTGGTGTTCATGGCATTGGGGTCCAGCCTCCATGTGTACTGCGTCCCATTGACCAACGTAAAGTAACCACCTTGACCCATCTTGGCAGTATAGATGCTGAAAATTTCGTAGTGTTCGGTATACTGCAGCTCCAGCAGTTGAAAGGTGGGAAATAACACTGCTCTTCTTAAGTGTCATCACTTCGCGCTTTTGGAATGTGCCCGGGAGATTCCAAAAATGGAATGCAGAAGAACGGCCGTTGAGAATGAACAAACCCTGCAACGCAGTCGCGGGAATGTCACCTCGTCCTTTGACTTTCTGCGTAAATGCTGTTTTGTAACTGGCTCTTGTGCGGTTGCGGGGACGAAATTCCTCCATGCATCCTCGTGGAAACGTGTGTCAGTTCCCCGGGTAACAAGAAGCGTCCGTGGTATACCATGCGCAGAATGCACATAATTCAACGTCAGTGATGCCAATCCAATCTAAACCTTTAGCTTGGTATGTAACGGAGCCAATTGATGAAGCCGTGGCAACGTTGATCAGATGAACACAAAAGGCGCATGTAGATGGAAGCAAATGTCTCAAGTAGCGATGAAGAGTATACGAAACCATCTATATGAAGAGTATACGAAACCGTCTATATGAAGAGTATACGAAACCGTCCATCTACATGCGCAACAGTCACCTCGACAACCGAAAAAAAAAAGGAAAATAATTTACAATCCACCTCCAGGCTCCAACCACCACCCCAACACCCACTCCACCTACCCCATCGCGCCCACACCGCCCGCCTGCCCGCCCCCCTCACCCCGCACAATACCCACTCCTCGCCCTCAACCAGGCGCCGCGCTTCCAAAACCCCCACCCCACCGCCACCCCCACCACCGCGCTCACCCCCGCCAGCACCCCATTCCCGACCCCCAGCCCCAAGCCGTCATACAGCCGCGGCGCGAACAGCGGGAAGCTGAAGCCGGCCATGGTGCGCAGGAACGCGGCCGCGCCCGTCGCGCTCGCCGCGTACGTCGTGTACGCGTCGACGACGTACGCCTGCGCGCACTGGAACGCCATGATCAGCCCGCACGCGAAGATGGCTGCGCCCACGTTCGGCACCAGGAAGTGCACTGCCGGGTCAGTCGACGCCGCCCACCCGTACAGCGCGAGCCCGACGGGCGTGAGGATGGTGGACGGGAGGATCAGCGGGATGCGGTATTCCGGGACGCCGGTTGACACGTTGTGCTTGCGTTTGAGGTAGATGTAGATCTAGTAGGGGGAGGGGGGGAGATGTGATTAGTTTGGGGAGGCAAGGAGCGGGAGGGAGGCGGAACGTACTCGGTCGTTTAGGGGCGCGCAGATCTGCAGGCCGATGACGAAGCCGATTCCCAGGGAGAGGTAGTTGAGGGAGGACATGGTGAGGGACATGTCGTATTGGTCTTCGAAGACGAGGGCGAATGTGGATAGGCTGCGGATGGATGAAGACTGTTAGGGTCGTGAATCAAGGATGGTGGGTTACAGCACTGACACCAGATACATGACGCCGTAGAGATATGCGCGGTACAGGGCCATGATTTGGATGACGGGCTGGGTGCCCAACATGATGAACGGACGGACGAGGTTCGTGCGGAGTATTTTGGCCAAGCTGTGGTCTGGGTTTTGCCATTTGGTCCGGAGGCTTTGGTCGCCAGTGGATTTACGGAGTTTGTCTACTTTCTTTGCCAGGATCGCGGGCGCATACGTCTCCCGCAGCCAGGCTGTGGCCATTATTTGAATGATGAAATCGGCAATTGAGACGGACCAGAAGACCCATCTCTATGATACTGGTCAGTGGCATTGTCTTTGTATCGGAGGATGAGGGCGCTCACCCAGGTCGTGTGCTCAGTCACCAAACCACCCACTGAGCACGGTATAAGTCAGTTTCCGGCATCTATTACTTGTACGCAGGGGGTTTCCTTACCAATGGGACCCACTGCCGGCCCAATGAATGGCGCAAGACTGTACATGGCAACGGCTTTGCCCCGTTCTTCAGCCCTCCAGCAGTCGCTTAGTACGCCACCTCCCAACTACCATGGGTCAACATCCGCTTTTTCGGCTGGAGCTGGAGACTTACTGCTTGCGGAGCGCTGCCACCAAGACCACTCAAAAACCGGAATGCAAGCATCTGTTGTTTCGTTTGAGCGAATCCACAAGCTGTATTGAAGACCAGGAAGAGCAGGTTCGAGGTTTGCAGGATAACAACGCGACCGAAGATCTCGGAAAGCGGGCCGAGAACGAACGGGCCTAGGGCAAATGCCAGAAGGAAGATTGACATGACAAAGGCTTGTTCGACCTCTGACTCGATGTCGAATTGGTCGCCAATGACTTCCAGCGAGGGGGCAATCATGGTCGAGGAGAAAGGTGAGATGAAGGTGAAGCAAGACACAAGTAGTGTTGCCGTCCATTTTTTTCTCTTGGTCCAATTGAGCGGGTTCATCGGGTCCTGCTCATCCTCCCATGTGATCTTGCGTATACAGTCAGGTGGTTGTCCAGCATCTTCCACAAGGGCAACTCACGATGTTGGGGTCGTCCTTTTCCCCGTCATTTCTCACTGGAGTGAGAGCGTCACGGGACGTCCTCCCTTCTTCTACATCTCGATTGGGCAGTTGGGCGATTTCGAGGTCGGATGTAGGGCTTGCAGGATCCGCATGGGCAAAAGACCGGTATGACGAAACATCTTCCCACCACCGTTGCTCACGTTGGCTCATCAGCGGGGAAAAATGTAGACTGGGCAGCCGATGTAGCGAAGAATGGTCGGTGGCTTCTGGGCGAGAAGATCTGCCGAACAAAGACTTGAGGCGATTCGACATGACGAGTAGCGCGGAAAGGCGGAACAGACAAGAACGAGTGACGGATGCAGACAGCGAGAGACGATGATACTATCACGAAGTCACCACTGCGGCCGTAGACAGAAGGCTTTTATGTACTCCTGTACCTGAGGTCTGACGGGCAATTGCGGTGTGTCGTGTGCGCCTCGACCGACATGGGAGTAGTGGGCAGTGAAGGGCAAAAATAGCAGCATGTACAGCCTCGCGAGCTGCGGCTCAGAGTTTGGTCTTGGAGGCCCGGCAGATGTCGGAAGACACTGGGAAGGCTTGGTGTCAGTGCTTGGCAAAGAGCGTGGCAATCGGGGTTCGGCCTATCAAAAACGTGCCGATGGCCAAGATCAAGCTTGGTGTTTTTTGCTGGGATCATCGCCGGGTTGACAGATGCCCCTCGCCTCTGTTCTGCCTTGCGCCGCAAGGCTGACTTCCGGTCGACTGGTTCTTCCCTGGTCCGGAAGGACGATAAGCGGTACGCGACGCATTTACGAGCGGATGACGACGATGGGCTCAGGTGAACATAGGTGTTCGGCTTCCGGCACGTGATCAGCGGTCGGTTTGCCGTACACGTCGGCGGAGTTGCTGCGAGTGTAGCCAATGGTGTTGCACTTGATAATTCAAGTGCTCCGCTGGCGTTGATATCGTATAGGGTGGAGACCTTATACCGGTGGGACACAACGAAGCAGTGAGTAATGACGCAAACGAGCGACCACCGGCGTCCGGCACTGTGCCGTCATAGCTCGCGTGCGGTGTGTGCTGTTTACGCGTCAGTCGACTGCGGAGAGCCACCCGGCCTGCCGTGTCGCGTGTGCATTCGAGGTGTTTGATTGGACGATGGCTGTGCAGGGAGTGGCTGTGTAAAGTGGTCATCGCCCTGGACAGCTGGACAGCTTGCGGCCGCACTAGCCTTTCTGCGGGGTCCCGGAAACTAACCGTAACGGGCTTACGGGTAGCTACGTCGGGCTAGTGGGGTCTGCTGTGTTCCATGATCTCTTCTAAACATATCGCGCCAGGAACCACAGCCCCGCCAGCCTGCAAGGCCACTGGACCAGACCCGTTAACCATCTCAAAATCCAAGGAAGTCCAAGAGCAAACATCATTCGACTCATCATCTGGCCCCCAGAACGCGTAAGAGCCTTGGAGGTGTTCTGCGATGTGCCGGGCGTTCCGACACAGTGGAAGCTGTGTTGATTGGTAGGGGCTAAGTCATCCATGGAAAAAAAACACCCCATCGTTGGCAAAAAGTCACAAGTCGTGTCGAATATGCCAGGCACAGCCTCCACCTTCTAGGTGCCTGTCCGGCTGTGAAGCCATGTTCAGGAAGTCGAATGTCGCGGTGGGAAAGCTGTATGCTCGCCGGCAGAAAGCTGCATTGGTATCGAGCAAAGGGAGATGCCCAAATTAGACATAAAGATAGCACGGTGCGCGCCTTGGAGGAATATAAAGCAGTGAAAGTTCCAGTTGAAGAAGTTGTCCATCAGTAGATTTCCACATTCGCTTTCATCAACCTCCAGCAGAATCAAAGCACTTGATTACTTATCCTCCGTTTCTCACTCCCCAAAATGTATAGACGCTCTTCCCAGCCAGCCAAGACCGCCGCTTCGAACACGGCCTCTCTCACCCCAATCAATGTTCTCGTCGCGCCCTCCGGCTTCAAGGGCAGTCTGAGCCCTTCGACCGTCGCCGATTGTATCACAGAGGGAATTCATCACGCACTTCCGACGGCCAACGTGCGCAAAGTGCCCCTCGTCGACGGTGGCGAGGGGTTCGCACGTGCCTTGGTGTCAGCAACCAACGGTACACTACACCATCTCACCGTCACCGGTCCCCTCGGCCTACCCGTGCAGTCGCACTTCGGCATCCTCGGAGACGGTCACCACTGCAACGGCAAAGCCAACGGCACAAACACCAATGGCCGGCTCTTGCGCCTGCCCTGGCCAACGCCGACGGACAAGGAGTCCACCACCACCACGACCCCACCCCCCAAAACCGCCGTCATCGAAATGGCCGCCGCCGCCGGCCTCGCCCTCACCCCCACCCCCACCACCCACGACCCCACCGCCACCACCACCTTCGGCGTCGGCCAGCTCCTCCTCGCCGCCCTCGACGCCGGCGCCTCCCGCATCCTCCTCGGCTGCGGCGACTCGGCCACCTCCGACGCCGGCGCCGGCATGCTGCAAGCCCTCGGCGCGCGCCTGCTCGACGCCCACGGCGCCCCGCTGCCCCGCGCTTCCGGCGGCGCCGCCCTCGCCGCCCTCGCCGACGTCGACCTGCGGGGCCTCGACCCCCGCCTGCGCCGCACCGCCATCGAGGTGCCCTGCAACTGGCGCAACGTCCTGTGCGGCCCGCACGGCGTGGCCAGGGTGTATGGGCCCCAGAAGGGCGCGAGCGAGGCGCAGGTCGAGATGCTGGCTGCGGCGTTGGAGCGGTTTGCGAGCGTCGTCGAGACCCGCCTGGGGTGTGCGGTTGCGAGTGTGCCTGGGGGTGGCGCGAGTGGGGGCTTGGGCGCGGGGCTGCTCGTCTTGGGCGCGACGTTGAGGCCGAGGTATGAGGCTGTCATGGAGTACTTTGGCATCGGGGACGGGGAGCTGTTCGACGGATGTGATCTGGTGTTTACGGCGGAAGGTGGGATCGACGAGCAGACGACGAGGGGAAAGGTGCCGGCCGAGGTTGCGGTGCGGGCGAAAGGGAGCGGTATCCCCGTCATCGTCCTGGCGGGGACGGTCGGGGACGGGGCCGAGGTGTGCTATCGGGCGGGCATTGATGCTTACGCTTCGATCTTGAGTGGCCCGGCTTCTCTGGAGGAGGCTATTGAGAGGGCCGAGGAGCTGCTGGTTGATGCGGCCGAGGCCGCGATGAGGATGGTTATGGTGGGTATGGCGATGAAAGGGTGATTGGGGGTGTCTGCTTCTTTTACACGAGTGGTGACGGAGCTGGAGCGGGACAACTGATAGATGATGCTTTGTAGGGTCCAGTAGCTTTCCGTTTTCAAGTACCTCTAGATATCTTTCGAGAAATTTCCTTGTGCGCGAGGCAGTCGATGGTATAATCATAGTAGCTTCTAAATTGAACAGCAACAATGATTTATCATTCTAGCTCAGGAGGCCGCCCCAGACGAAGTGTTAATGTAGTTGTACAAAACTAAAAATAGTCCCAGACCTAGGCTTGGGTTTCGCCCCGTACCACAGGAGCATGATCCCGACTTACTCTTGGTCCTCCCATCGTGCTCGTTTGTTGGCTTCCTGCCTTCCACATCTACTGAGGTACGTTTATCCGCACGGACTGTCTGCCCCTCCGGTCCCTTATCCCCTACGGGTTTTTTGTCACGTGGTTGCCGTGCCTCCTTCCTTGGTCCTTGTAGGATTGTTTCCCGTGCAGATTCAGGCTGTTGTCAAAGGTTGTTCTCGTACGCGCCGGGTTCCTGTGTTCCAAGATTCCCGTGCGGATTCTTGCCCGCGTGGTCCTCGCGCGTGTGAGGCTCCTTGGGCCTTGCGGTGCTTTCTCCCGTGCAGACTTTCAGCCCTTGGGGTCTTAAAGCCCTTGTGCCCTGGGGTTTGTAACATGCGGTGGAGAGGGCGGAAGGCGCGGAAAGGCTAGGATGGTTGAGGTATGAAACCCTCATTAAGCGGATTCAAGGGTTGGATGGAATGGAATTTATATTGGGTAGGATTCACATTCGGGAAACATGTACTACTACTATAATTAGGCCGAGAAAAATGGCCGTGTAACAAGTTGATATTGGTGGTGTAAACCTCTATTGTTTGGGTGCGGCTGAGGTTAGGTATTGTGTTACTAGCTAGCGGAAAGCCGTTCGCAGAATGCGCGGCTTGGCGTTGTTAACAACAATATTATTATAGCCAGTCTTCTTAGCCTAACATGTCGGCAGGAATAACTCGCCCACGGCTTGGCTAGAACGGGAAGGATCTCGCACTTAATTAGCTAGAGACATATCTAATAATCCTCGAGTGGCAACAGTTCAGTATTGGTTCGCGAAGCCCGACTTACACGACAATTACCACTACGGAAGTAGAGTAAACGCCACACCAAACTTTGGCTGGCCCTCTCCGCTATAAAATTTGTACGACTGCCCTTCGAATCTAGAAAGCACCGTCCACAAAGTTAAGGCTTACCCAACGACCTCCCAAGCCCCAGATTCGAGTCAGTTGAGACATTAAAAAGCTTATTCGTCTTCTCTCTATCAATAAGATGCTAGCCTAACGAGAACATGTAGAGCCTACAACTTATCAGTCGCAGACATGTCCTGCCAAATGGAGATGCAAAGGCTGACGCTACCGGAAACTAATTCGAGTCATCAACCCGAATCACCTTCAACGTCAAAGTTACACCAGATTACACTTCTACCGAAGTTTCTTTTCAAAAACCCCTCCATTATTCTTGCTTTTGTTGGGGGACTGCTGTGCAATCTTGGTTGCTTTGTATTCACCCTATGGCTTAGCGGAAAGAAGTTCAGCTGTCCGGCTTGGGCCATTAGGTGCGAGGTCGACCCCAAGGTTAAGTGGATAGCCTTACACTACGGCCTCGTTCAGGGTATCGTTTCGGCGATATCTGGGATAGGACTTGCTGCGATGGGCTACGCTGCCCTCCAGCTTGGCCAGACTACCCTGTGGCCGATCCTTCACAAGCAGTGGCTGACCCTAGCCGAACTGGACACGCATGTTTTGGCGAGTAGTGGCTCAATTCCTTCACTTGTTAGAGCCCTTGCATCTGTTCGCAGTGCAGAAGCTTTCACAACCATCCTGCTAGTAGCTATCGTTGTGGCAAGCCAACAAGCCAACGCCGTCGTCATTGGTCTGGTTTTCACGAAAGCCGATGTCACCACCGTATTTTACAGCAGCCAGCCTGTCGGTAGTGGTATCGGCTTTACGTTCTCCCAAAGGAATCCTCCTGGGCCTATTCCGGTCCCTGTGACAGCTGCGAGTACACTCTATACTTCCTGGTCTAACGGCTACTCCGAAGAACCACTCCATGAGTTTCGGGACTACCTCTTTGACCGCAAGGCCTTTGCGAGCTTGACCAACTTTTCCATAACTACTGTCAAGGCTCAGAAGAACATTTCTTGCAACGGCTTCCATCTGAACATAAAGGACGACCCGAAAAAGCACATCAAGTATTTGCATGTGCAGACCCACCGTAACGACTCGGAATGGATCAAAATACTGACAGAACAACGCACAACGCTTTGGGTGGACAAAATCGAGTATATGGACGAGACACGGACCATCTCGACTCTTGTCTTCGCGGCCATTGACGGCAACATCGAAAATGGTGTAAATACAACAGCACCAGAGTGGATGCGGAACGCCGGGGAAAAGAGTATCAACACAATCTCGGCGGTAGCATGCGCCGTCGACATCACGCTCGTCGACAACCAGCACGTTGGCGTTGACTGGAAAGATTCTCAGCCGGCCAACGTCTCAAGCTTCGCCACTATTGCTGGACCAACTAGTTCCAAGCATCATTCTCGTCATGGCGAGGTAGCCGCGTGGTTGGGTGTCGCCATCACATCCTTTGGCGTCAACGTCCGTGGAGCTCAGCCAATGTTCGAGATGTCCGACGGTAACGATACATCGCTTCCCACGGCCTGGAATACAGTTGTGACGCACGTCAGGGGCAGTGGAAATAAATGGACTATTTCCCAAATCAAAAACTTCATCGAGGTTGGTTCAGGTGCTTTGGGAATGTCCCTTGGCCGCTTCCCGAATGACAAGGGCCACGTCGAGGTTCAAACCAGGCAGCTCACATCCCGCATGGATCCGGCAAGGCCATACTTCTTGCTCTACCTCGCAGCACCCGTTCTAGCTGTCATTCTCGCCCTGGCGGGGTTCAGCGTCTGGGTCCACTTCCACGAGGAGATCCCGAGCATGAACACGGTGAACGTCATGGAGATCATTGTCCGCTCCAAGGTTCTGGACCTTAAGAAACCTCTAAACGACGCGCAAAATGAAACCGAGATCAGGGAGGTTAAGGTCAACTATAGAAGGGTATCGGACGATGGTGCAGAGTTCGGATTGTGTGCTGCAAAGGAGGGTTTCGATGAACGCTAGACTACGGAGTAAGGCCGGTTGAGATTTTATTACGGTGTAGGATGAGCTCCGTCACACGGCTTGTTTGTTTTAAGACATGTTGGTTCGCTTGCTTATTTGTTCTGATACATGTAAGACTCCACGGCTTTTAGTTTTGGGGGTTGGTGCATGCGAGAGGGAGTAAGGCAGGTTGATACATTCTCGATTTCTTTTTGAAGGGGGTTTCTCTTTTTCCAATTGGGTCAATAGAATGAATTCCAGGGGCTTTGCTTCTAGTCCTTCTTTAAAGCAGTGAGTACAATCATCGAGATTGCTAGTAGCAGGAGCAGTTCCTCTAGGATCTGGATGAATATGCAGATTGCTGCGCGAATCACCGCATACTGTTGCTGCAGCTTTACACCAACGCCATGCGTGTAGCGAAGAAGAAAGACAGGACTGAACCATCTCATTTCCGGAGCTGGGATATTACGCGCTACGGAAATATCTTCATCCAGGGCCCTTCGAGAATCTCCTCCGAGTCCAAATCGTAGTACCCCCTCGGCGCCCGCTCCACCAGACTCCTCGCCACGACGCACAGCGCCCTTCCGTTGATGTTGCGATCGCTCAAGATGCGCAGCAGACACTCGGCCGCATCGTCGCCACTCGCCAATGGGATGTCGTTCGCGTCGAGGAGCTCGAGAAGCTGAGGCGGGACGAGGGCAGTTTTGAGGAACCTGAATCAGGAAGAAAAGCGCCTGCCAGTCAGTATCCAAACAAGGTACAGATCGCGGGTAGGGATGGCGCACGAAGGACAAATGGTATTCACCCTCGTGCCGTGCGCGCCCACAACGCGCCGCAGGGTTCTCATGAGCCCGCGGACGGCCCACTTGGAGGCGCCGTATTGGCAGAAGGTCGAGGTGTCCAGGTAGGCCGCGATGGATCCCTGGAGAACCAAGCTCGTGTCGGGGGGCTCTTTGCTGCCGTCGGCGATGGCGGTAGCGTGCTGGCGGCGGAAGTGGTGGAGGGCGAGTTTGGTGGTGTAGAGGACGCCATTGAAGTTGACGTCGATGGTATTGAGGGACGGTTCGGAAGGCTCGTCATTGGTGTTGTCCTCTGTCGAGAAGATTGCGTCATTGGTGCTGATTCCGGCATTTGCTACGACAGCGTGGATGAGGTTTGTTGGCGAGAAAGAGCGTGCGGTGTTGAAGAGGACGACTTGGTCACTCCATTTCCTGACGTCGCATTTGATGAATAGAAGCTGACTGAGGTACAGTTAGTTTTAGGAATGTCTTCCCACGCAGAATACCTACTTTGGAAACTCTGACATGAGGTTCTCAGCCGGGTCGGAATGGATATCGCCAATCACGACGTATGCGCTACATGAACGGGGCCGTGTGTCAGCGTGCAAGGCATCGAGTCCTCTGCAAGGTGCCAACTCACCCTTTCTTCGCGAGAGCTCTAACGTAAGCTGCTCCAATCCCTTGCGCTCCTGCCCAGATGGTCAGCTACAGAAATACGTGGTAGGGATGGTATGCTTACCGCCCGTGACTATTGCAGTCTTACCGCGAACTGTATCGAAATTGAACGCGGTAGTACAATCTACTGGTGGTGATGCCATGGTTTTGGTGGAAGAAAGGTCACGAGGGTAGAGATGAACGGGATCTCGAGATTCTTTGTGTGGAAAGCCAATCTCACAGGGCTTTATATGTGCGCGCGGGTCGCGGGGTCCCGCGGACTTCCCCGCGCTAGTGACCGTGGCCAGTAGCATCCAGAGCCCTGGTGTGATGTTTTGCGGAACTCCAGAACGTCCGGAGATTTCCACATCTGAGTTTCAGCTGAGCCTGGGGTAAACTTTTAACCGCCGAGTAGATTGGTACGCCGTCTACGAAGCTTTCGGCCCCCGAGTCCGAATCCGCCTGGCAACTACGATCAATCCCCTATCTATCACTCCAGATGTCATGAAAGTAGTGCCAGAATCTTGGGCTTAAATCCTCCGTTTGCTTATTATGTTCGTTGCCATACTGTTTATTGAGGAACGTTCACATGTCTCTTGCACCGACCAGGTTATATTGCGCCCGAACTCCACATACATTGTCCAGTATCCTTTACAAAATCTTAACGTCGGGCTTCTGTCTCTCCAATTTTCCGGTGATGGGATCTGATTCAGCAGACTCCCAGCAGCATGTAGACTTGGAGAGAGACGGTGGTGAGGCTCAGTTCGGGGGGCATCCAGGTCTGAAGGATAGGTGAGGTGAGGGATGTGGCGAGAAAGAGGGTGGTGAGGGCCGAGGTGGTGGTGAAGTGCATGGTGGATGGTGGATGGTGGGCCGTGAGGTGGTGAGATGGTGAGATGGTATATTGGGTTGGACGAGTGTTGGGCTTGGTGGTGGGGTTGCTGGTAGCGGAATGGTGTGCGTTTGAAGATTTTCCTGGCCTGCGGCTGTTTCTGTATGCCATCTTGGGCTGCTGCGTGTTGGTGAGTACGAGCTGCGGCCGATATGATGTCATGGAAGCAGTACTCGGTCTAGAGCTGGACAGGGAGTCGGCAGATCCCTTGCAGAATTTTGGCACAACAGCTTGTATCGAGCCGCTGTCTGCATCCTCCGTCCCTTGCACTGCTAGCGTGTCCTGTGGGATGTCAAGGTAGAGCGACAACCGTCGTGTGTTTTTGTTTACAGATGACAGATCGGTGGCTTAGATGCATGGTGTGGTCCCATGACGGACCTTGCCGGTACGAAAGTCCAGAGCAGTATAGGCTCTGTGAACGTAGAACAGCATTATTTTGTACCTGCAGATTGGCTGAGTAATGCTGACATCTCAGGGGCGTAGACCTTCCCGCCTTGGTTCGCCGGGTGCAGGGCGCGCGCCGGGGCTACTTTCCATCACCACGCCGCGTAGCTGCGACACGATGCAAACCACGCGGCGGCTGCAGATGACACCTTTGAGTCCGTGATCTAATTGCGAGCTGCACTAGCTATAGAATGGTGCGTTTTTCTAGATGGGAAAACTGGAAGTTATACCCAGGCCTAACTAGCCGATCGCCGTTTACGAAAGGGATCCCTCGGTGCAGTGAGCAGAGAAACTCGGGTTAAGGCGGGGCGGGCATCGACTCGTGACGTGGCGCAAGCAGTCGTCGCTTATGTGTAACCCCCCAACATTAGTAAGGCTTATTGCCTAGAGCTACGTGGCGAATCGTCTTATCTTGTGCTTGTACTCATCAGACTCGGCGTCAACATGGACCATTTCGAAAGTCTTGGCCCGTTTCGCTACGGCGAGGCACCGTTGCGACCGATACGTTGGCTTGGATACGATCACGAGAGCCACCCCCCATGCGACTTTCGAGATTACCTGCTGAGCCGTGGATGGAGCTTCTCGGCGCAGGAAAGACTCAGATCAAAGCCAGTTGACGAGGATTTCATCAGTGGTACTCTGCCCATGGTCCAAAGCTGGCTCTTCATCGGTGCTCTGGAGTCAATGGCAAAACGCCGAATACCTGCAGAGGACTTTATTCGCACGAGGCTGAACAGACCACATGTTTCGACACGGATCGTTGCACCCCTGCTCGAAAATTGGGAAGACTCTGTCGAGGAGCTGGCGCTGCCCGAGCGCGAGGCCTTGAACGATGAGCTCGGGGACATTCTTTCAGAAATCCAGTTCTGGTGCTTCAAGCTGGCTTCCTCAACCGTCACACCCGACGATCCCAAAGCCGTGCTCTCCACCCCGACTGAAATCGACGCCACGTGCAGGTTGTTGACTTTGATTGGCGAAGCCATCAACACTGCAAGGACCTACCTCCACACGCCGGCACTGCCCAATGCAAAGGGCTTCGCGGGAGCTTATACCCCCCTCGAAGGCAGACGGCTCGTCTCTCGTCTGGTCAAGGTTGGGTGGTGTCCATTCATGGCGCGCATGTTAGTTACCTATCGATACTCGGTCGCCGAGTACGCGTCTTTCTGGAGCAAGAAGGAGCCGAGATACGGTAGGAGACACAGCCGCTGTTCACCTGCACAGTGTGTGGCGTATGACGTGGACACGTCGACGTACAGGCCGCGCCATGACGCTCCTGGATGTGATTGCGGCCATGTAGTTCCATGCGTCGGGCAGATGAAAGAGCTGCTTGATAACGGAAGGATTCCCGTCCTCACGATTGCCCCGCAGTCGGGCACGGCAACCGAAAACATCCGCCTCGACGTTTCAGATGCCGCCGCATTCCAAGACAGTGGAGGCTACGCTGCATTCTCCCACGTCTGGTCAGACGGCATCGGGAGCACCTCAGAAGCCGGCCTCCCGTCCTGTGTCATCAAGAACCTGTTCAACCAAGCGCGGGCATACGGCCGAATCTGCATCTGGATCGACTCCCTGTGCGTCCCCGCCGATCCGGGCGTGCGCGAAAAGGCAATCCGGCTCATGGCGGCGACGTACCGCAGGGCAGCCATCACGCTCGTCCTCGACTCCCAGATCCGCCGCATCGATCGAACTCACGCTGCTCCTGCTCGTCACGTCGCCATGGATGCAGCGCCTCTGGACCCTCCAAGAGGCGGTGCTCTCGCGATCCCTCGTCTTCCAGTTCCAAAACACCATGGCCACGGCGGGGGACCTGTACCTCGGCCTCTACAGGATCCTGCAGGGCCGTCTCAACCCCGTCACGCAGGCCCTCGGCAACGAACTCCTCCGCCTCCTCCGCTCGTCGTCCGTCTTGGCCGGGGTCCCCGAGGAAAGCAAAGCGCTCGAGCTCGGCCACGTCTGCCGCATGCTCAGGGTGCGCACCACGTCGAAGGCCAGGGATGAGGCTGTCGTCATTGCTGGGTTGCTGAACGTGGACGTCGGTCCCATACTCGAATCGCGCGTTCCCGAGGACCGCATGAGGAGGCTTCTCGTGCTGCTGAAGCGCGTGCCGAGCGACATCGTGTTCAGCAGCAGGCGCAGAATGCTCGATCATGGCTTCCGCTGGGCGCCGCAGTCGTTCTTGATGGATGGCAGCACGGTTGCGGATAGGTGGAGCTTGACGACTGGGGCGAGGGCGCAGTGGGCAGATGTCTTGGAAGAGGGGGGATTGCGGGGGAGGTATGCCGTGACTCGGCTTGAGAAGACTGTGACGGTCGAGCGCGAATGTGCCCTTGTTATCCGCGCTGAGGGGAAGTTGGCGAAGATTACGGGATTGGACATGGCCGACGACAGCGATGGTTGTGTGGTGAGGTTTGACAGCTTTGCCGTGTTGCCGCATCTTGGTAGCTACAGTGACATGAAGCTGGCTGCAGCGCTGTTGCGGCGGGAGACTGGGCGGGGTGAGGTGTTTGAGTATAGAGGGAGGATCCTGGTTGGGGATTTTGACGTCTATATGGGATCGGGAGAGGGGCGAAGGGAGGTTGTCGAAGCTACAGTGCACAGCTCCGAGGGGTATGCCGAGATTACAGTTGTGTAGTGTTACGTTGCGGGAAAATGCGCTCTTCTCTCCTGTAACGTGAGGGACATGATGGGGTCTCAACTCTCAAGCTTCCCCGCACAAGACGCGGTGGCCAATAACAGAGCTTGAGACACGGGTAGACTAGGTGAAGAAGCGTATCTGACGTAGACAAGAGGATCCGAGGGACTGTGGTACCGTTCGGGAGACGCGGAAGTATGAGCTAGCTGGGTGCTGTCACGTTGACGGGATGATGGAACACGCACTACGGGTCAGAATCGAGGGCTGATGGCAGGGCTTGGCCGAGTTAGGCAAAGCGATGGGTTGACGGATGTGGATACTCAGAAGTCAATGGCGATGCGGGATGTTGTCCGAGCCAGACACACGACGGCAGACACAACAGGGACGAGGAGCTGGGTGAGACGGGCCGGAGGACCCTGGTGGCGGTGATGCGCCCCAGTTTGTGGCTTCGTGGGCGGAGTGCGGATCACGGCGGGCGAAGGAATCGGACATGACTGCGAAGCTGCGCCAAGTACGGAGTTACAGCAGCCACTCTGCGGCGAGAAACGCGCGTTCGTTCGCCAGCCCCGGCGTGGAAGTCGTGGCCGACGGGAGGCAGCAGCAGGGCGAGCGACGAGGCGGCACGGCGGGCGGTGATGTGCTGCTCGAGTCAGGGCTGTGATCGGCCGGGTCGCGCAAGAATGGCGCAACATGGGCATCTGAAAAACCGGTGGCTCCGTGGCTCTGGGGGTTTCAAGGTTGCATCATCGGCCGGGGATCGACGCCGTCTCCGCAGGGCGGGAATGCGGCGGCTGCAGGCTGCCGACTAGCGCTGGCGGCGGCGCGGCAGGGCCAACACGGCAGCTGCGCAGCTCCTCCACTGCTTCACCTGCGCTTCCGCTTCTCCACGCCGGCACGTCCACGCTGGCTCCAGGTCCAGCCCCACCACCGCCGCCATGCTCGAACGTCGCCGGAACCGCGAGATGACGAGGTGAATTGGCCGCCTGCTCCACCGCGCTGCCCAGCCCTGACCCCTGTGCCAGCTACTTCGCCGCCGTCGGCATCAACGTCGACGCAACCGGCCGCCTGCGCTCGTCGTCGTCCGCCCCGCACCCCACCCTGGCCGACGATGCCGTGCTCAACGCCCTGACCCAGACGGGCGCGCTGCGCCTGCGCTGCGACCGCGCCTTCGTGTCGCTGATCGGCCAGCAGTGGCAGTACATCGTCGCCGAGGCCGCCGCCGATCTGCCCTACCGCCGCTGCAACCTCAAGCCCGAGGACCGCATGTGCATGGGTTTCACCCAAGTCGCCAGCGACATGGCCATCTGCCTGAACACGCTCAAGTGCTTCACCGACGCCACGGGCTGCGCCGCCGTCGACGACGGCAACACCCACGCCGATTCCACCCGCTACCGCATCCGCGACCTGACCCGCGACCCCACCTTCTGCGACCGTCCCTACGTGACCGCATGGCCCTTCTTCCGCGCATACCTCGAGGTGCCGCTCAAGACGTCCGCCGGCCTCGTCATTGGCTCCTACTGCGTCGTCGACTCGGCCCTGCGCGACGACTTCGGCGACAGCGCCATGCCCGTCATGACCGAGGTCGCCCAGAACATCATGGACCATCTCGACCTGCTCAAGACGAAGCAGCAGTGCGAACGCGCCGAGCGCCTGGTCAGAGGCCTCAGCGTCTTCGTCGCCGGCTGCTCCAGTCTGCGCGATGTCGCCCGACACGACGCCACCGAGCACCCCCCGCCATACACGCTTCCCTCTGACGAAGCCCTGTTGAGCGCCGACACCAGCCAGCCGCCGTCCCACGAGCCGAGCCCCGCCTCGTCCCGGACCCGCCTCTCCTCCGTCGGCACTGACATGTTCTCCAGCATCGCCACGCCCATGAGCTCCGTCACCGACGTCGATCCGCTCGACCTGCAGGCCCAGCGGTCCGACCTCGACGGGAGCCCGCCCTTCTTCGACGACCTTGCCCCGCCGCATGGCTCCAAACTGGCCTTTTCCCGCGCCGCCAACCTCATCCGCGAGGCCACCTCCATCGAGGGCATCGTCTTTCTGGACGCCTGCCCCACCGGCTTTGGCGCCCTCCAGAGCGACCACGGCCGCACGAGACGCTCTTCCGCACAGGAGTCCAAGGACTGGGAGAACGGAGTCATGTGCGACATACTGGGATCCTCGACCGGCTCGCGCACCGCCCCCATCACCAAAAGCTTCAAGCTCCCCGAGGGGCTCCTGCAGCGCCTCATCCACACCAACTCACGCGGCGGCCTGATCTACGCCGACGAGAACGGCCCCATCTCGCCCTGCATGAGAGCCGCCGACGCCAACGGTAACCGCTCAGACGCCGCCCAGCGCCCATCCACCGACGACGTCCGCCAGCTGCTCACCATCCTGCCACAGGCCCGGTCCATCATGTTCCTCCCGCTGTGGGACTACCAGAAGGAGACGTGGTACGCCGCCGCCATTGCCTGGACCACAGACACGGCCCACTCGTTCGAGGAGGGCGACATGACGTACATTTCGGCCTTCAGCAACTCCATCATGGCCGAGGTCGCCCGCCTTGACGCCCTCGTCACCAGCACCGCCAAGGGCGACTTCATCTCGTCCATCAGCCACGAGTTCCGCTCGCCACTGCACGGCATCATGGCCAGCACCGAGCTGCTCGACGACGTGCTGCAGGACCCGGACCAGATGCAGCTCACCGCCATGATCCGCTCGTGCGCCTCCACCCTCATCGACACCACGAACCACCTCCTCGACTTCGCCAAGATCAACAAGCTGGTCAAGCACGACCAGGCCGCGCACCCCTCGTCGGTCCGCCCAGCCCTCGTCCGCAGTCCGCTCTCGTCCGACCAGGCCGTCCTGACCCAAGCCGCCCCCGGCGGCATGACCAGTCTGTCGTCGACGGTCCATCTCGCCCAGCTGGTCGAGGAAGTCGTCGAGGGCGCCTTCATGGGGAACGCCTCGCAGGCAGCATTGAAGCCGACCAACACCAACGCCCTCCGCCACCCGGCCACTGCCGAAGCCCCCGTCGTCGTCACCATGGACATTGAGCGCCGCGACGGCTGGAGCCTTCGCACCGAGCCCGGCGCCTGGAAACGCATCGTCATGAACATCTTCGGCAACGCCCTCAAATACACGGCGCGCGGCTCCATCCACGTCTCCCTCAAGACCATCTCGACGCCGCTGAACAACCTTTCCGCCCCGGGCTCGCACCGCACACACGTCTCCTTCAGCGTCTCCGACACCGGCTGCGGCATGACCACCGACTACCTCAAGCGCCAGCTCTTCACCCCTTACTCTCAGGCCAACTCGCTGTCCACCGGCGTCGGGCTCGGCCTCAGCATCGTGCAGCACCTCGTCCGAGAGCTGGACGGCGTCATTGACGTGCAGAGCACGCCGAACGTCGGAACCGTCGTGAGGGTCACCCTGCCCATAACGAACTTCGAATCTGCTGCGCCAGAGGAAGAAGGACGGGAGGGCATCGATGCGGTTCGCGGCAAGGAAGTGGCTGTTGCCATACTCGACCTCGGGTCTTCGTCTGAGGGCAGCACGGCATTGCTACAGTCCCTCACCGCTATGGCGAAGACTTGGCTTGACGTTGACGTGGTCTTGGCCGACGACCAGGAAAAGCGTGTTGGAAGTGATGTGGGTCTTCCTCTGATCGTGCTGTGCAAGTCTGCGCCGGATTCGCGACAGAAGGAGAGCAAGTCATTTAGGAATGCGACCTTCTTGGTACAGCCGTTCGGGCCGAGGAAGTTGACGTGGACGGTCAAGAGGGCTTTTGCGAGGCACGAGGCATCTGCGGCGGCGGCTCTGGCGAAGAGAGAGGAGGGTATGATGAAGGGTGATGAGAGGGTGATGAAGGGGGAGGAGAGGGTGATAAATGGGGAGGAGAGAGCGGTGGGAAGGGCAGGAGAATCGAAAGGAGGGATGAAGAGAGAAGAGAAGAGAGCAGAAGGAACAAGAGAAGGAAAAGAAGCCAGTACTTCAACAACGACCGCTAAATTGCCCTACCGAACAACGGACCTTTCGATACACGACGCCGCCTCCACCCCACCACCGGAAGCCCCCATCTCCTCTTCGCCGGTCGTGGTCGTCCCGCGAGTCGACTCGAAAGCCGGCCTCTTCTTGCACACCACAGCACCACCACTGCCATCACAAAGCCTCCACCCACCGCCGCCACCCGCACCCGCGTCCCCGCCTCGCAACCCCCACATCCTCGCCGTCGACGACAACCCCGTCAACCTCAAAATCTTGGCTACCCACCTCAAAAAAATGCCCTGCACCTTTGCAACCGCCACAAACGGCCTCAGGGCCGTCCAACAATTCTTCGCAGCACCCCCAGAACGTACTTTCGACGTCGTCTTCATGGACATCTCCATGCCCGTCATGAATGGCTTCGAGGCGACGAGGGAGATTAGGGCGATTGAGAAGGGGAGGGCAGCTTCGAGGCTGGTGGATGAGAGGGTGAAGAGAACGTTGATCGTGGCACTGACGGGGCTGGGCGCGGAGAGTAGTCAGAAGGAAGCATTTGCCAGTGGGGTCGATGTGTACCTCATGAAGCCGGTGCCCGGGAAGAAGTTGAAGGAGATTGTCGTGGGTGTGGCGGGTGCGTAGGGTGATTGGAGTTGCTTTTCTCACGGGGTTTCAAAATACTCTAAAGCGTGTGTTTTTCCATTAGGCGTCGAGAAGAAGTTGTTGCTTACTATATACCATGGGCGACTTGACGATTCAGCTCAAATTTTTTATTTTTTTTCGATTTTTTTGTATAAAGAGCAATTAGTCGCGTCGACGATAAGAGGGACTGGCATAAGTGTAACTTTAAAAAATGTATCCACTTGAGTATAAGTTTTGCTCATATGTACATACATACTTCTCGCTTACCCCACCGCACGACCCTTGAGATCTTTGAAGTAGGCGAGAAGAACACACGGTAAAGTTTTATTTACTAATCTATAGTGCTACCTAATATAGAATAACATGAGCTGTCGATAGATTGGCGAAGGCATAATCTATCGACAGAGAGACCCCCGGCGAAGCTGGGGCTTTGTCACTTATTATATAGTAAGGTAGTAATTACAGATCGTAATTACTACCGCTAAATTGCTAGTGGTAATGCTCGCCGCCGCCGCCGCTATTGCTAGTAGTAATGCTCGCCGCCGCCGTCGCTGTTAGTAAACGCTTACCGCCGCTATTACTGGTAGTAATACTCGCCGCCGCCGTTATTAGTAGTAATTCTCGCCGCTGCTATTGCTGGTAGTAATGCTCGCCGCTGCCGCTATTGCTAGTGGTAATACTCGCCGCCGCCGCTGCTGGGGTATTTGCTCGTCGCTGGTACGTTGGGGTAGGTACGCGACGCGCGGGACGGGATAACCTTAGAGAAACGCGAAATCACATGATTTTTCTTTTAAACGACTAATAGAAAGGCTACATTTTTTGCGCTAAACCTAATCCTGAAGTTGGGTTTTACCCGAAGTTTCTACGGCTCACCAAACCGAACGTAATTCCCCAACTTCGCTCCGGACCTTCGGCCCTCCGCTCGCCGGGGGATGAGATTCGTGGGGGCCAGGTCTAGGCAGCAACCCTCGCCACAAGCTCGCCACTCTGACTTCCACGCTAGTGGTATGACTTCTCTCGAGACCGCCCCCTTCCTCTTCACCTTGGTCAACTTTTCAACCCGCAAGAATGGAACGGACAGATGTCTCCTCTACTGGCCCTCTGGGCCTGCCACAATATCTGTGGCAGCATGCCATCAACACCACAGACCAGGATGTGAAAGAAGCCCTGAACCTCGCCAAAATCAGCAATCGCGACGTGCTGCCGGCTGTCCGCATTTCTGTGGATGAGAAAAGAGAGGAAGCATTGTGGAGATTCTGGCGATGGGAGCCCCCTCACGATCGCCCAGATGAGGGAAGCATTATCGTGCGCGATATCTTGGAGAAAACGGTTTGCTGGATCGATGCCATGCACGACGACGATACGCAGCTCCCCCAAGAAAGTCAAACGGCATGGCATCTCGTCTGGTCTCCCTTTTGGTTTCTCCTTCGCCGACCTGTTGGCGATATTCAGGTCTTTGGGAGGCTGGTTTACGATCTCGAGTATGCCGCTCGGCTGATTGTGGAGTACGCAATTTTGGATGTGGAAAAGAGTGACACTTTCGTCGAAACAGAGGAGTTGCCCAAGGCGGCGTTGCTTTCTCTATACGACGGAATCCTGCGCCTTTTAGCGTACCATGTTCGCACCGCCATGGGCGAATCCCAACTGGTTGAGCAGCATCCGGACCCACAAGAGTTGAGAAATTCCATAAGCGCCAAGGAATCTCAGGTGCGGTCACGCCTTGGGCTGACTGCAAGCACCAGTTATGCTCCGACTGGAGAGATGTACGCGAGGGGATGCGAGAATGCTGCGGTCCAGAGGGTTGCGATCACACAGGAGCTGCAGGATAATATCCGGACTTGGATTACTGGGATCTCCGTGGCCGGTGGGTCCGCCGACGCCCAAGAATATTCCCGTCCCAACAAGGCCCCTGCGAGTGCTGATTTCCTTGGCTCTGGTTCTTTCCATTGTTGGTGGGAGACGAGCTCATCGTCTCTCCTTTTGATGCATGATCAGCACCATGGAACCCACGGAAAATGCGACCTTACCAAAAGAGCCATATCGCACGCCGCCGTAAACTTGGAACATCCAGCTCCGGTTTTCCACATTGATTGCACTGGAAAGACTTCGGGCCAAGACATTCTCAAGCACATCGTGTTAGAGCTTGCTTTCGGGACTGGGGAGCCTCTGAAGACATGGGACAGTGTCATTGCCGCATACAACGTCAAGCAGGCGTTCGCTGAGATGCACGGCAGTACAATTCCTCCCATGAGCGTTCCCGAGTGCTTCACCGCGATCCTGGACATTGTAGCCCCTGGGCCAGCCACCATTTTGCTGGATCAAGTAGGAGAGCAGGATGCGAACCTAATCCAGACACACATGACTGACCTGGTCGATCGTTCCGAGAACGTCTTGAAGGTTTTGATTGCAGTAGAGCGTAGCATACACGAAGATACACATCTCCGCGAGGAGCTTGGCCGGCGCTGCATTGAGCACAAGAATGACACCACACTCTTCTTCCGGCATGCCCGCCCTCCACAATCCCCAACAAACGAGTTGTGCGACACGCCCGAAAAGGGCACAGAACTCTCGGCCGCCACACCCTTTCAGCAGAGCGATGCCCTCTCCGCGGCCCTCGAGGCGGGCCAGCTACGCCCACTGCTCTCCCTCATCCACCACACACCCGGCATCCTCGACAACCACCTCCCCAACAACGCCCTCACCATCGCCGCCCTCCACAACCACGTGCCCCTCCTTCGCTACCTCCTGACCCTCCCGCGCTTCACCACCGCCGACGACGCCTCTGCGCTCATCGCCAGCGCCTTCCGCCTGGCCGTTTTGTCCAACCGATTCCGCTGTGCCGTCGTCCTGCTCTCACTGCCAAACGCCACGTCTCCAAACACCGCGATCCCCGAAGCCGTGCCAACGCTCTCCACTCCGCTCCTCGCAGCCGCCACGCGAAACCACACGCGTCTCGTTCGCCTCCTGCTGGCCCACGGCGCCGACGTCAACCTCGCCGCCGCGTCGGACGCCAAGCTCACGCCGCTCGCCGCGGCCGCAAGTGCAGGGGCCGCCGATGCGGTTCGCGCGCTGCTGGACGGCGGTGCGGACGGGGGCGGGAGCGCACTCGACGTTGGCGGCGGCGGCGGCGGCGGCGAGGTATGAGATGACCCAGGTGGCTAGATTGGCGTCCACTTGCGGATAGAGCTTGCCGATGGTGTGCAGACTCCAGCTGCTGCCGTTGTTGAAAAAAAGTCGGTGGGCAGGCCGAGGTCGTTGGCTTGGTCGTGTATCGTCTGCGGGCCGCCGAGCCGCGGGTCGTCACAGCCGTCCATGGCGTCACTCTGATCGCACGTGTCGCGCTGATCCGGCGCCGTCAGATGTGTAAGAGCTTGTTTTTTCGAAGGACCCTTTTTGTGGACGAGCTGTAATCGAACAGTGAAAAGGAGATGGACGGCCTGAAGTGAACTATGTGATTTTCCGTTATTTTCGCCTGTCGTTGGAGGTGGCGAAGGTGGGAATCCTGGATGGGGCAGGGAATATTAGCCAGTATCTTCCTGACTGATTTCCGCAGCTCAGTCTCGAGTGCATGGTTCCTGCAATCATCGTCGTTGTCACTGTGCTTAAACGGGACCACCTTGATGCTAAGCAGTTTTTGAGAGAGTTCTGCGATACTCCAGTTGGTATCAGCTGTCCAAGGCGTCTCTAAACTAAGGCCAGCCTGATGTAGCGGAAGTGTAAGCGACCCGAAGGTCCAAAGGTCACACTTCTTCCGGGCGGATAGTATCTCGAAAGTATTACCACAGACGGGAGCCTTGAACCTCTGAATGTGTCCGCGGTAGATTTCAAACAAGTCTTCAATCACTTGCTGTCGAACATTCAAGATGCTCTCTAAGGTCTGCGTAAGCAAAAACAAGCTTCTTTTTATAGAACAATAACGTACCGATGATGTCTGGAGGTAGATAAGAGTCGTCCGCTAACGGATCGAGAATTCTTCCCATTCGCAAAGCGAAGCGGCCACCACTAGTCATCCTTACATCAGAGACCAATTTTCGTGCGAGCTGCTGAAACGAGGCGATCTGGCCGAACTCCCAGGCAATCCATAACCATTCTTCATACCCTGGATCCAGGAGTAGGTGGGACACATCGGTGATCCAAGACTTGATCCACGGCCGCACGAGTCTTGTAGCGCCATACTTGTCCGTTAGGACCGCAAGGCTGAGAAGACTCCTAAATGTCATGTTCTGGGGGACCTTATCGAAGTTCAAGTGCGCTATGTGTAGTAGCGTGGTCAATGGAGCGGCATCATCGTCGGGGAAGGATAATTCCTTCTGGCCGATCTTCTGAGCTTCCAGGAAAGGGCCGTCCGGGGCCAGCATCACTCTCCAAGGCGCGCAGGCAAGCCTCATGGCCTTGGAGGAGACTACAAAACATTTCTGTTGCTTGAGATTGGGCGTCCTTACAGGCGCCGTAAGGCGCATGTCGCCATCGGGGTCGCAGCTTTCCTCGAGTGGCGGTAATTCGATTGGGCGCGGGCTGGGCTGGAAGCGCTGTAATAGCTGGTGACCATTGAGAAGTTTGGCAGTGCCGAACAGATCCATGTTTGCGGTGGGTTCAACGATCGATGCGGTGGGTTCAACGATCGATGAGTTGAACTTGAACGAAGGGACGGTTACAAATGAGGTTGCCCCGTACCAAGGTACCGGGTTTGGTAGCGAGATCGGCGTTTTTCCCCCGCCAGGTTGACGAAGGGAAGGACGTGTTGGGACCGTCACCGGAAGAGTTCAAGGTGGGTACTGGAATAACGGAATTTCTTAGCTAAAGAAGAAGAAGAGGAAGAAGAAAGAGAAGGATGGGTGGCAGCTACCGGGCAGTGGTTGACCGAGGAAAAACAGTTCACCAGCGAACTGGCACGTGACAACCTACAGTGCAGGGTCGTGACACTGGATAGGCTTAAAGCATTTGTCAGACGGTTATCGCAGACAGTCACAGGCGAAACTAGTAGATCTGGATGGTTCATTGTACGACGCTGCTATCTCGGGTTTATATACACAAGCGAATCAAGGGGCATTGATCGTAGCAAGCGGATTCAAGGGAGGTACCTGATCAATATAACACGTTGGTGTTGAGGACCCTGTTGGGTTGATAATGACGTTCATCCTCACGATGAGCCTCAACGTCAGTTAAGTTTTAATATAGGTGATCTTCATTGTCCAACGGCTTTTGTAATAATTATTGATAACTTGTATACGCCAGCTGACGCGGACGCGTTGGTTGCGGTGGCGGCGGCGGGGCTGAGCTCGGTGGTGCGGACGTTATTAGAGAGCGGGGTGGACGTCACTGCTGTGAACTTGGCTGGGGACACGGCGCAGATGCCAAGAGTAAGAGTAAGAGCCGGAGTGGGCCGATCATGTCAGCGTTGGATAAGTGCTTAGGGCCTTCGAACAGAGAGTTGAAGCTTCGCTCCAACGGCCAAACATGCGTCCTGGCGGAGTACTCTCCCATGCTGGAGGAACCCGGAATCTACGCTTGGCACGGTGCCGCAAATATCGCAGTCTGCAAAAACATAGAGTGCCCAGCTGAGCATAAGGGCTTCACCGCTGGCTCTGTCATTATGAAGTGTCGGCCAGAAAGTGGCGCTATGTACTAGTATGTCTACGAGACCCGCGGCCCGCATCTTTTACTCGCCGCCGACGCCGGGTCATGAGCCGCTCAACCACCTAGATAAATCACTTCTACTACCCGTGCCGTGCGGATATACTGCTGCACGCCGGGACCGCGGGAGATGTAGCGTTCCTACTGGGGCAGGCGGCGGCAGACTTGAACGTGTCGGGCGAGGAGTATCGGAAGGCCCTCCGCAGATTCAAGGGTGGGAGTCTGCTTCGTGCCATCTCCTCGCATAAGCCAACATCGAGAATAAGTTAAGAGGCGGCGGTCAAGATGGTCGCGAGAGGGACATGAACGGTCAGTCCTAAAGAAGAACAGGATCAGAATTGGTATCAAACTTTGTTCTATAATGTGGTAATGACCAAACCCCACCCGCATCTTATACGAAAAACCCAAGCCCAACCATCTAGGTCTAATAACTGCTTCTTCTTGGAACTATCTAAATGTCCTTCGCCAGCTTAATATTCACCAGCAGAGGATGCTTTTCCCAAACAACGAAAACATTCTGGGATAGCCAATCCTTCTTGGTTTCGGGAGCCAGTTCCATGTCGAAAGTGCACAATACTTTGGCAAGAATCAGGCGCATTTCGATGTACGCAAGGCTAGATTTCCCAAGGTCAGCAACTCAAACCATGAACCAGGGACGTGTGAAGCTGAATACGTACTTCCTTCCAATACAGTTCCGCGGCCCGAACGAGAAGGGCTGGACGACATCTCTGCGGTCGTTCTTCCACGGTTCCTGGTCTCGGTCGATCCAGCGTTCGGGAATGAACTCCTCCGCTCGGGCAAAGTTGTCCTTGCTCCGGTGCAAAGCATACTGATTCATACCGACCGCAGTGTTCCCCGGAACGAACTTGCCGCCCAGAACAGCCCCCGCCGGCGGCGTGCGGCGCAAATGCGGGTTGGAGCCAGGCGGATAGAGACGCAGACTCTCATCCAGCACAGCCAGAAGGTAGGGCAGGCTGCCCGTACGCTCGATCGTCACCTCATCGGCGCTGTTGAAGGCCCCGCGCACCTCTTTCTTGAGCTTCTCGTGGACCTCCGGGTGTGAGAGGAGGTAGTAGGTCGCGCCGCTCAACAGCGTCGCCGTCGTTTCGCTGCCGGCAACCACGATGACGGGCGCGTTGCTGTGCAGGTCTTCCTGGATCAGCTGCCCCTTTTCCTGCGCGGCGATCAGGTGAGTCATGAAGTCCGTGTACTCGGGGTTGCGGGCCTGGCGGCGCGCCACGAGCTCTTGCGTCAGCCGGTAGAGCTCTCTGTGGCACTTGGGAAGAGAGGGGTTGAGGAGGGCCGAGAGCCGCATGAAGAGAGGCGCGAGCTTTTCATCCAAGCGGAGGACGCTGCGTGACCTGGCGATGTTCTTGAGCAAGGCGAGGGTAAGGCTGATCCAGGCGTGGTATTCGGTGGACTCGAGGCAGTTGAACGACTCGGCGAAGGCGAGGTGGCCGATGATGTCGAATGTGGTGAACTACAAACTTAGCCGGGGCTCAACGAAGCAAACAATGGTTTCTTTCACCCACATTGTACCAGTTGACCAGGTCGACGGTTGAATCTCCCTGTCTGCATCTCTCGCTGAGTTTGGTGATCAAGAGATCCGTGTATTTTCGAATGACGGGCTCCTGTCCCTGGAGAACTTTATCCGAAAAGGCATTGGACAGAAGCCGACGGAGCTGCGTATGCCGCGCTCTGTCGGCATTGACGATACTGGCATGCTCTGGTTTCGGGTCGAATCGGTAGGAGATGTCCTTCTCGTTCTCGGGCTTTCCGGCGCGGTGTCCATAGATGTCTTTCAAAACATCGGCGGTCATGAATGACAGTTCATCGGAAGCCAGCCGCACAACCGGACCGTATCGCTCGTGAAGTGATTTGGTCCAGAGATGGAGGTCTCCTATGAAGAGGTGATAGCAAACACAGAGTCTGCTCACACGCGCGTACCAAGGGCCAGGGTAGGCAGCAAGAGGATGAAGATATAGATTGTAGACGCAAACGCCCATCACGTAAGATATAAGCTGTGTGTTTGATAGTCAGCCTCAAGAAATGACAGTGGGGTCAAACGATTGCCTACAAAGAATGCCCATGATTTCCATGACAGCAGTAGCGACACGGGGCTGAACGGGGCAACTTGGTCCATGGTGAGAGGGGAAATGCAACAAAGAAACTGAAAACGCACTGCAATGGTGAGAAAGGTCGAATCTGCTTCCACTACTGTACTACATATACGTATTGGTGTTCGGCCGAATTACCGGGACTGCGATTCGTTCGTCAGCCGAAAGGAGAGCTCGGCCGAAAGGTTATGCACAGCCGCCAAGCCGACATAGGTATAAGTCGGCTGTAACGGCGTTTCAACTGCCCGCTTACGACTAGTTATGAAGATTAGACTTAGGAAAGAGATTGACATAGCGCTACGGCCGATAGCCGGTGAATGATAAAGGACGGGTACGGAACTTCGGCTACCTGCATGCTGTACAGCGGAGGTGATCGAAGTGCGGGACGAGTCATGTATGTTGCACTCCAGTGGAGCGAATAGGGGTTATGCAACGGCGCAACGTGAGTAGGGAGAGATACGGTGTTCTCGATGATGATAATGATAATCATAAACTCGTGAGTCGTCCGGCCCGCCAAGGAAGCTTTAAGCCATGCAGGCCTGTGCGGCTACGAGATGTGGCTCGACGACCCGGCCGGACACGACGTGCCCGGACGTTTCGGCGGCGACGGGCGACGGTTCGCAACTGGGCGTTCGGCCGCGACGGACCGGCTATCAGCCTATAGCGACAGACGAGTCGCGCGATCCAGCTGTACGTCTTATCAGGAAGCCCAAGTCGTGGCACGCCGCCAGCGGCGTCGACGTGGCCGACCCCGACACCATCAATGCGGTCCTGCTGAAAGCGTATGTGTACTGGGCGCCGCACTACAAGCGCGCCATCGAGGCCGTCAACGGGACCGTTCCTCATGACACCCTTTGCCGGCGAGGGCGTCAGCGCCGCCATACACGACGCGCTGATGCCGGACCGCTGTATCATTGCTCGTCCGGGTGACATGGACGGCACAGCGAAGGAGTATGAGAAGGTGTCGACAATAAGGCCATTAGCCAGCATTGATAAACAGTGCAGCGTCGTACTTTTTCTAGTCCGACAGAAGGAGATGTTTTCCAGGGCCAGGGTCTTCCAGCAGGCCACGCGGGATAGTTATTAGTGAGTTTGCCTAAATCCATAGCCGTTACTGACGAAGAGGATGTTTTAGAATCCTATCGGTTCCTCATAGACAAATTGCAAATCCAGAATGATACTTTTTGCCATTTACTGCCTCGTGTCCAATGTATGTATGTCTGGTAACTCTAGACTTGTGCTCACCATCTCTTTTCTCCCATCAGAAAATCACTCCTCGGATGGAATAGCAAGCCACTGCACCGTTCCAGAGGAGATTGTACTCCCATACCAAGAATAGATACTGATATCGAAAGAATCCTTCGTAATACCCAAAACTCTGGTCCCAAATCGGGGATTGCTGTTGGCGAAGCCAAGGTCGAACGAGCTGAAACCGATAAGAACCTTCGGCGGACTCGAAAATTTGCCCTTTGGAAATTGACATTCACCTTTCCATGAAGCGTTCGTGGTGCCCTCGCCCATGTTGTGATAGGAACCGATGGCGCAGTGCGAGCTGCTGTCGATTGCGATCCAGGATATAGCGGACCATATCAGAGCCGCATTCGAACACCCGACATCCATTGTAAACCCATTCTCATCGACATTTGTAGCGGACACGTGGACGCGTTTACCAGCTTCGAAGTGTAAGTCCAGTCCGGATATCCATGTCAAGACCTGAGGAGGTTTGGAGAAGGGCTTGGAGAATCTCACGGCTCTCTGAACAGAGCCGTGTGTCTCAAAGACGCCCGCTTGGATCCCGAGCGCATCCGGGCGTACGCCGACCCATGAGAACTCACCGCTGCTAACCAGTTAGTCCCTTGAAGCTTAGGCGGGGCATAAAGTTGACTATTTACCCATAGAATATGGAGTTGACCCACTGATCGACGCCGATGCTAAATTCCTTGGTGGTTACGAAGTCCGTGGTGGCCGAGAAACGCATATTCGCCCCGCCCCACGTGTCCATTTTGCGGAAGCCTGCTAATATCACTGGCATCGGTCTGTCCGGGAATGGGTTCTCGTATGGCAAAATTGCTGGCGTGCGTGCCATTATGGATCGGTGGTCGTGGACGTCGTAGGTGTCCCATACGCCGCTCGGGATCACCTCTCTATCCAGAGATTCCCCCGCGCCATGAAAAGCTCCGACGCTCGCGGATACAGGTTGCTTTGCGTTGCTCCATATGGGAGCAATTCGCGTGAGACTAAGGCCTAAGCCTCTGCCCGGCTCAACGTGCCCCCAGAAGCCCTGCAGCCACCCACCCTCCAAGATAGGGTCGAAGTGAACCATCTGCAAATCCTCAAACAAGGTACCGCCGCGGATGGACCACTTCTGCGAGGGTTCTGCCCAGTCAGGCGGTTGTCCAACGAGCGTGGATCCTCGATTTGTCGAAAGCCGTAAAGCGGTGATGCGGACTCCAGCATCGGCGTCGAAGTGGACTAATCGCCCGGATTCGACAGAACACGCGACAATCTTCTCGTCTGCCGCAACATTGAGCCGCAGGCGAACCAGCTTCCCTTGTGGGTTGGGTCTCCAAAACGTCGTTATCAGGCCGTTGGTATATCGGAGGGTGAGAGTACAGACGACACCTCGCCATACGTTCACGCTGACCTCGGCGAGAATCCAGTCGGGCTTGAGGTAGTCCAAACTGCAGAAAAGCCTCCCGGTATCCCAAGAGCCATGTGGAACGTCCATCCGGGTGTGCTTTGCCAAGCCGGGATTTTCCTCCTCCAGCTTCTTCACCTTCGTTTTCTCTGCTGGATGCAATACGCCCCTTGCATCATCGCACAGTGGCACAGACACTTCCTGTTGTTCTTCATCCGAGTTCAAGTCAGGAATCAGCTCCACGCGCGGGACGTACTCGCCAAAGACCAGCGGGTCTTCGAAAGGCTCCTCTCGTTCGTCGTCCGTAGCGATGTCCGGATTTTCCCGCACCACCTCCACCTCCTTTAGGATTTTTATCATCTGCCGCATGCACTCCCGTTTCGCCCTGGTGATGCCAGTCCAGGAGTTCGCGAACCTCCGCGCACTCGCGGACTCTTCCTTTTGCTCGAAACGCATTGAACCGGCCTTGACCGCCGCCATACGCGCCGAGAGCTGCCGGTCGATGTTCTTGTACTCTACGAATGCGTCCAGCAGCATGTTGGCGTACAGTGCGCAGTGATCGTAGCGGATGGAAACCGGGTTCTGATTGCCTTGAGTGTGGAAGCTGCTGACGCTGTCGAATCGCGTGAGAATGGCGTAGATCCGCTCCGGCTGGTCGGCGGCGAGGGTGGGAAATTTGGTTACTACGTCGAGGAGAGACTTAAGGAGGAGGATTGGTTGGGTGTCGTCTAAGACGATATTGGTCCCACCGCCGACGGTGTGGAGCGTCACGGTGATCTTGGAGTGGTCCGTCAAGACGGACTCGGCTGAGCCTGTGGCCGGTTGGACTTTTCCCTGGCGGAGGCCCAGGATGGTGTCGAGGCTGGATAGTAATTAGCAGTGAAGGGCAGACTTTATCAGCCAGCTGTTGCAGGGACCGACCTGGCTATGACCTCGGCTCTCTTTTTCTTGTTCGGCACTTGGACAGATACAAGCGCACTGAGCTGCCCACCCTCGACGAATCCTATCCATGTGTCAGCCTCGGATGCCAAAAGGTACAGAAATGGTGCACACCTGATATGAAGCAGTCCCCAAACTTCTCGTGAAAGTTGGGTACGCCCAAGAGAGCTTGAGGGATGGAGAAGGCAGAAGCAGGCCGATCCTCACGCGTTGCCACCCTGATACCAAGGTAATAGTTGAGATCCGCTTCCAGAAATGGGCGAACGTCGAAGGGAAGGCCGAGATCGGAGCTGTGCTGACCAGCGTTGAGTATTGGGACTGCACTGGAGATTTTCATCTCTGAAACCACTTCGCTGTAGCCGGGACTCGTCAGAATCGGCCGAGGATTTTAGCCAAAGGGGGAAAGTGTACCTTAAACTATCAACGAAGCGAGAAACGAATGCTTTTATGGGTGCTTTGCGATCTCGAACGGTAACTGGCCTGGGGCCAACTTCATCTGTGGCGATGCTTGGGTTGGTCTGCAGCCGGTTCCACTGCGTAGAGGTTGGCGTTGCGATGGTCACGCCGCTTTCCTCAGAAGCGCTGGTACTTCCATCAACCTGTGCGTTTTCCCAGGCCAGATCGAAGTGGTGTGAAGCCGAAGAAACATCAGCGCGCAGCCGCTCGATAAACACAGCGTCCTCGGCCAGGATTTCCTGGGTGAATGAGTTGAATCTTTGCTGCGTGAGTACGAAGTCCTGATATCCAGCAAAAATAGAGTAACATACCCTTGACCTGCAATGGCGAATGTTAGTCAGGGGATAGCTTAGTACTATGGAAGAGCTCACCCAGCTGCATTGCATCATTGTATGGGGCTGTTCGACTCGCCATGGTGAAGGTGATTTTTTGATTGCGAAAATGGAGCCGATTGAGTCGAGGGCGCACACTGTTAAATACCCGCGTCATATTAGGAACGCTAGTTTTCCGCGAAAGGAGAGGGATCCGCGCGAAGGGTACAGCTGGCAGCTCAAATGCCTGCTGTGCCGCATTATTATTGGCGCCTTGTTGCTGTGCCGCACTGGCGCCTAGTTCCTGTGCCCCACCTATGGAAGCGCGGCTATCGGCCGTCTGTGATTGGGCACTCGAAGACTGACCTTATGTTCGGCAAAGCCAGAAGTCGGTTGTCGGAAACTTTGAGACGGTGATCGCAGACGGTCACTGGATGAAGCTGGTGGATTTAGATGATGAATGTCATCGCCAAGATAACGAGCATGTGCATCCCTCCAGCCGAACCACCCCAGCAACCGCACCATCAACGGTTTATCTTCTTCAGCCATCAGGACCACAAATATTCAAAAGATGTACTTGGAAAACCAAGCCTTGACCTGCGACGGCAAAAAGTCCAAAATCGCTAGACGGCGTGGAGCAGCTGGCCTCTGCAATGTAATTTCCTTTCCTTGATGATATCCTTCTTCCTCCGATTCTTCTTTCCGACGTATCTCTTCTAGAGGTTGCAACTCCGACATTGCTGCTCGCCCAGCACTTGTTTGCAACAGTGGCATAGTATCCAACTCCTTGTTGCCGCGTTGTTGTTGAAGTAGCCCAGCATGACGGACGGGGAACGAACCACGAGCTCGCTGGGCTGGCAGTTCTCCTCGATCTATGCATCGATTAGACGCGCCTCGACGCCCGGGTACAAGTGGCCGCTTGAACCAAACAAACCATCATCTACGCTAGTAAAGGCGACGATTGCGCAGGCTTCGGTGAGGCTATAGCCCTGATTAATCAGTATACAGCCGGGCATGAGGCCGGTGAACGCCTTGATGATCTCCCTGCTTAGCGGCGACGCCCCGATCCCAGCGACTTGGAAACTGCTTAAGTCGTACTGCTTGACCACCGCCGAAGCCTTGGTCATGGAGACGACCATCGGAGGTACCTTTTCGGTTGCAAGTCAGCACCAACGAAGTCTCTGTGGCCAAGCTGGACGTACCATCCACAAACGGCCCAGCCGGAAGCGTTGGATTACTTGCAGCGTCTCGTGAAGATCGAAACGCTGGAGAGCCACCACGCCGTCGCCAGTGTAGACGCTCATGCGGGATGTTATGATCAAAGCGAAGGCATGGCTCTGAGGAAGCACGCCGAGACACATCTCCGGCCCTGCGCCCCTGTAGGTGCTCTCGAACATGGCCCGCTGGAGTATGCTCAAGATGACGTTCTCATGGGAGAGCATGACCTTTTTCTGCCGTGCGGCTCAGCAATCAGTGGGTATCACCGCCCTCGCGCAGGCGATGCGTCGCCCATCAAACAGTCGGTGTGTCGATCTGGAAGAGAAAAAGAGAGAGAGGGAAGGAGTTGCTGTTAGGGACGCGTTTTGGAGTCGGTAGACAGGAAGTGAGTCGCACCGTGTTGAGGCTGACGATTCCGATCATTTTGACCGTTGCCTTGTTGAAGTACTTTATACCAATGATGTCATATCACAGGTTCAACCTTCACTTCTAGGTATATATTAGCACAACATCTTTAGTTCAATAAGCAATCCTCTTTCTTTATCCTACGTCACGTGATTCCTTGGACTTCAGCATGCCTTGCCCGAGTTAATCCTCCACCCAAGCTTGGCAGAGAGGGCCCCCGCGAGGAACTCGACCCGCTGCGTCACCACGGCCACAGAGTACGACTTCCCGGTGGTTCCGCAGGTGAGCGGCGGCTTGGAAGCGGCGGCGGGGTGGTGTCCGTAACTATCGTCAAGCCCAAAGAGGAACTCGTGGATAGAGACTGCATCCGGAGGCTGGAAGGGCAGCTTCGGAACATGGGATGGTGCGGTAAAATGCATTCTAGAGGACCTTGGACGTCAGTTCTGTCGCTCAAGCTGTGCGTTCGGTTTCTTTACTATCGCAATACGAGCGCTACGTCATAGGTCGCCCGCTCGTCTGCCTTGGCCGAACATCTTGGCCATGTTCGAGTTTGACCCTTGAGACTCCTCGCCACTTACGCTGCCGCCTGACGCATATCATCTGACTGAAGTGTTTTACTGTCCGGCTGCGAATTGTCACGTGTGCAGTCAAAGCTGGGTCGTCAATCATCCTTCATGGAAATGTCAACAAAACACCGGTGAATCCAACCAGTGGCGTTTGTAATCCGAGAACCGCAAAGCTCTGGAGGTGACCCAACTACTGTGAATACTTGTAGCTCACATTGTCTCATGAAATTCTAGTTGGTTGGTTTGGGTGCCAAATGTAGAGCGTCCCGAGGAAAGCGGTCTTCCAGAAATTAAGCCCTCTATACGTAATTTAAACAGGAAATACACGACCACGACCCGAGTTAGCGACGAGGATAACACACGAATCATGTTTCTCGATCTTATTGCTTCATTGCGTTTCTTGCGCGCGTGTCTACATTAATGGTAGCATTTGCCTCCAACGTGCCTTGACTGTTCCGTAACACGTCGGCCATAGCTTAACCTTCACATACTTTCCTAATTGTCGCGATCGAAGTAAGATGTGTCCTCCTTGCAAGTTCCCTGGCTAGAGGCTTCAATTCTGCATCCCATCTGTCTGCTGTACCGGTCCACGTGAACTTCGTGTGCTCGTTGCTCGTGCCATCACGCTCGAGCTGAATGATGCCGACCGGATCCTGTCCAGGCAAAGGATGGGGCTCAAGGACGCGGTATACAAAACGGTATGTCTCGTGATCGCAGTCCTCGATGCGTTCCGTGAATATGCCATGGTTGAAGTGCATCTTGCGGACCGCGCCCTTGCCGGAACCGCTAACGAGTGCCGACCGAAAGCAGCCGAGGATCCACAGCTTCTCCGTTCCGATTGCCGCGACATATGGCCATACTTCTTCGATCGGGGCGTTGATGGTCTCGGTGACCGAGGAAAGCACCTCCTTTTTCGCAACTTCTTCCCTGGACATGATGAACACGAAGCACGGCCTAGATAGTATTACGAAGAGATCGTGTGTAAGCAACCCGTCTAGAGAGTAAGAATGGATTTTCTCACAGATAATTGGAAGGTACAAAACTGCAATGTCTATAGAGGAGGGTACTGTTGTAGAATAGTGCGTCGTTGTATGCGACGCGCCGACTATGCTATATATAAATAATGAGGATTGGTAATCACGGGTCGATCCACTCCCGGCCATGAACACGAACTAACGCGAATGTCGCAACTGGTCTGTTTTCAGGATATATTAGTCCCGAAGAGACAGATGAAACATGCCAAGCCGGAGACGGGTAGTAGCTAACCCGAGTCCTTCTTATCGTGCCGTTCCCTTCCGGACTTCGGAGTCGTTAGGCTTCATTCTATAATCTAAGGTTTAGAGGTAATTAGAGGCGTACTATACTCCGTGGCTAACGGTAGCAGCTAGCCGTAGCCTGCCGATATAGCCAGCCGAACTTCTTTTAAGGCCACCCGAAGTTTTTCTAAGATACTATTATATAGAATCGGGATATTAGTATAAGTATAATCGTAACTAGAGAATACGGCTTATAAATACTACTACGTAGTTTAACTAAGTAATATCTACTTCTTTATAAGTACCTCTTCTAACTTTAGACTAGTATTAACTTTATTCCGCTACTTCTAACTCTCTAGAGTATTTATTTAGTATATATTATTCTCTATAAGCTCTAACGCCTCGTAAGTATTTTAGAATTAACTATTAATACTCTCGTTTAGTCTATTTTCTTTTATACGCTATAGCCGTTAATTAGCGTAGCTAGTAATAAGAAGTAGCTAGCCGAGTCCGCTCTATATATATTTACTATTATTTAAGCGGGTTTCTATCTACTAGAATTTAATAGTTAGACGTTTAAGTAAGATATATTATTAATAAAAGACGACTACTCTACTATTATACGTATAAGATAGACGGGTCTACTATTAAATAGCTATTTCGCGGTTTACTCGCGACGCGACGCTTAATACTACGCTACTACTAAGTTAATTCGATCTTAACGCCTATTATAGTAAAATAGAATAAAAACCTTCTTATAATACTTCTATACTTTTATATATATTTATTATAGCTTAGATTTCTTTAGAGAAGTATATTATTCTTATAGTCGTAGCTAGTCTAGTTATATAAGCTATTACTAATATATAGTATTTATAAAAACTTATAGCCGCGTCTCGTATACGCTTTATATACGAGATCTATAAAAGTTATATACTAGTTATATAACTCTCGCTTAGCTATATATAAAAGCTCTTTAATCTACGAGTAAAGACCGAATTTCTAAAGAATTTATTTATTAATTATAAGCTCTCTTCTTATATCTATCTTAAGCTTTCTATTTATATCTTATATTTTATATTTAAATTCTTCTCTTTAAATAGCCGGTTTAGAATATCTTTTAAGCGAATTTCTCTTCTTATACGCGACGCGTATACGTCGCGTACTAAAAACGCTATAATCGTATAAGATCTTTTAACTAGATTAGACTATCTAATCTCTAGCGAATTAGACGATAACGCCGACGAGATACCTCTAATATCTATTACTATAAAAGAATCTCTTTTTATAACGATTACGCCCGAAGACGTTATTACGAATTTAAAGACTAAAATTTATAAACTTTTTATAGTAATTTCGATCTTTTTAGCTTAAATTATTGAATTAAACGCTTTAATTAAGGGTCTATAGAAACGTATTAAAATACTCTCTTAGCTAAGCGTATCTAAAATATATACTTCTCGTATATATCTCGACTCTAAAGCGCGGAAGGCGATCTAGCGAGAAAAAAATATTTTTAAACTATAAACCGCGATCTAATACTATTTCGATAAGTAGATTAACGAGTTAAATAATAAGTTTAATATACTTAATCTATAAGACTAGAATACTAAGAAGTAAACTTATTAGACCCTCTAAAACCTCGCGAAGTACGAAGTAATCGCCTAATATATTTATTAACGCCTAGATAAATTTATAATTTAAAGAAAGCTTCTCTTTAAGAAGTTTAAAGTAATCGTTTAAAATTAAGTAAGAAACTCTATCTTATAGCGGTACGAGAATACGGTTATATTCTATCGCTCTTTAATAAAGTCTAGTACGTCGTATTAAAAGTACCGCGCCCGTATAAAAAGCCTATATAAATAACTTTTATACGCGGTAGCTAATAAGAATCTTCTTATTAATCTCTTTTTTATAAATCTTTTAAAGGTCTATCGTAAAGAACTTCTTAAATATTCTATAATAAAGACTATCTAGAAAATTAAGAAACTCTACGACTTAATTATTAGCCTTAAGTAAACGCTTAGCTTAGTTAAGATAGCGTAGATAAAGAAATAATAACGCTAGAGCGTAGGCTATAAACGCCCGCGTTTAGCCTACTCTACTAATAGTAGACGAGATCGATTAAGAAACTCGAGCTAATATAAGCCGCCTTACTAAGAAGACTTTTAGAAGTTAACTTATAGATAAGGCGTAGACGCTTCGTATATAAAGCGTAACTTAGACTTCTACTAGTTTAATAAAAATTCGGCTAGTAACTAATTCTCTTTTAGAGTCGATAGCTTAAAGAACGATAAGATTTTAGAAAAAGAATAGTTCTAATAGCGGCTCTAAGCCGCCTATTTCTAAAATTAGTCGACTAAGGCTTAACTAAATAAATCGTTATAAATATTCTTCTAAAGTCGCTAAAAGGGCTAGTAGTCTTAAAAATCCTCTTAGATTTAGAAAATAATATAAACTTTATTAAATAAGATCTAGTAAGTATTTATCGCGTATTTTTTTTATACGTTAAGTATACGCTTCGCGTACGATTCTTAGATAGCTACTCTATAACTATATAAAACTTCTATAAACTTATTCTCTAGGCTAAAGATAGAATAAACGTTAAGCGAACTATTAGACCGCGTTTATTTTAAAACGCGTTCTTTAAGGGTTATAATCTAATTCTTAGCTTAAACTAGCTAAAAGCGGCCGATCTTATCGCCCGCTTTAATACGAATACTCTTAAATAGAATAATTTATACTAAGACCGTATTAAGCTTATCTTTATAGTATAATTCGCTAGTTAACTAGCCTTAAACGATTCTATCTACTAGATTAATTTAGAAGATAAGATCTCTAGTTAGAACTAGCCTCTACTAACGTAAAAAAATAGAGATTATAATTCTACGTATTATTCGCGACGTACTAGCGCCGCGTATACGTAATATATATACTTCGTATTAAAAGCGTAAGATAATTCTATTTTTATAGCCGTAATAGTTACCGCGCTATAAGAAGAACTTTTAAGTTAATACTAAGACTTTATAGATATCGTATTAAACGAATTAGCTAATAAGCTAGCTTAGAACTCTAAATACGACTATATAATTAATTTAAAGAATAGTAAGTCGCCGCTCTAAATATCTATCTATAACCTCTCGCTAAGAGAGCTATAAATTCTATAAGAATATCTTAATAAGACTCTTAAGAAGAGCTAGATTTAGTCTAGTAAGTCTTTTACTAGCGCGCTAATTCTCTTCGTTTCTAAGTCTAACGGGACTATATAATTATATATCGATTATTAAGGGCTAAATTAAATTATAATTAAAAATCGATACTCGCTTCTTCTTATTAGCGAATTATTAAACTATATATCTTACGTAAAGATTTTTACGAAGCTAGACTTATATAACGCCTATTATAGACTTTATATTCGTAAGAACGACGAGTAAAAGATAGTTTTTAAGATAAAATACGGCCTATTTAAGTATCTTATTATATTCTTTAGTTTAGCTAACGCGCCGACTACGTTTTAGAGCTATATTAATAAAGCTCTTAAAAGCCTCGTAAATACTATTTACGTCGTATATTTAGATAATATCTTAATCTACTCTTAAAACGAGAAAGATTACGTCTAATACGTTTAGTAGATACTTTAGCGTCTCTAAAACTAGAGCTTATATATTAAAATATTAAAGTATATCTTTTATATAATCTACGCGGAGTTTTTAGAATTTATTATAACGTCTAACGGCGTTATAATAGATTCTAAACGCGTAAAGACTATTTAAGAATAACTAAAATCTAGCTTCTTTTATAATATATAAGTATTTCTTAGCTTTACTAACTTCTATAAGCGATTTATATAGAACTACTTCTCTATTACTAAGCCTTTAAATAACCTCCTCTAAAACGCTACTTAGGTATCTAAGAGATTATAAGTCTAAGTTATTTAGATTTAGAGGGGCGTAGGGGCCGAAACCGTAGGACTTAGCGAAAATTTTAGAACACTAAAATTTTCGAACACTAAAATTTTCGAATACTAAAATTTTCGAATATTTCGTTTATCGATTCTTTATAATACTCTACTAGAATATTAACTATAGTTAATATTAAGCGTAACTCTTGCGTAAAGCTTAGTAGAAGTAAGCGTAAGTACGTAGCGTACTAAAGCCTAAAGCGTATTTAGTAAAGCGTAACGCTAGCCCTTTACGCAGTGCGCGGCGCACTAGAAGCCTATTTAGAAAAGCGTAACGCTAGCCCTTTACGTAGTACGCGGCGCACTAGAAGCCTATCTAGAAAAGCGTAACGCTGGCCCTTACGTAGTACGCGGCGTATTGGAAGCCTACCTAGAAAAGCGTAACGCTGGCTCTTTATATAGTGCGCGGCGCACCGAAAGCCTATTTAGAAAAGCGTAACGCTGGCCCTTACGCAGTGCGCGGCGCACTGGAAGCCTACTTGGAAAAGCGTAACGCTAGCCCTTACGTAGTACGCGGCGCACTGGAAGCCTATCTAGAAAAGCGTAACGCTGGCCCTTTACGTAGTACGCGGCGCACCGAAAGCCTATCTAGAAAAGCGTAACGCTGGCCCTTACGCGAAAAGCGTAACGCTGGCCCTTTACGTAGTGCGCGGCGTACTAGAAGCCTATCTAGAAAAGCGTAACGCTAACCCTTTACGTAGTACGCGGCGTACCGAAAGCCTATCTAGAAAAGCGTAACGCTGGCCCTTACGTAGTACGCGGCGCACTAGAAGCCTACCTAGAAAAGCGTAACGCTGGCCCTTTACGTAGTACGCGGCGCACCGAAAGCCTACCTAGAAAAGCGTAACGCTAGCCCTTACGCGAAAAGCGTAACGCTAGCCCTTTACGTAGTACGCGGCGTACTAGAAGCCTATCTAGAAAAGCGTAACGCTAGCCCTTTACGTAGTACGCGGCGCACCGAAAGCCTATCTAGAAAAGCGTAACGCTAGCCCTTACGCGAAAAGCGTAACGCTAGCCCTTTACGTAGTACGCGGCGTACTAGAAGCCTATCTAGAAAAGCGTAACGCTAACCCTTTACGTAGTACGCGGCGTACCGAAAGCCTACCTAGAAAAGCGTAACGCTGGCCCTTACGCAGTACGCGGCGCACTAGAAGCCTATCTAGAAAAGCGTAACGCTAGCCCTTACGCGAAAAGCGTAACGCTGGCCCTTTACGTAGTGCGCGGCGCACTAGAAGCCTACTTAGAAAAGCGTAACGCTGGCCCTTACGCGAAAAACGTAACGCTAGCCCCTACGCGAAAATAAGCGTAACGCGGGGTTCTTAAGCGAATGCGCGGCGTACTACTAACCGTATAAAAAATATACTAATCTTTACCTACTTCGTTACTCTAGGACTTTAATTAGTTTTCTATCCTTTAAAATGCCATACGAAGGCTTAAAGAATAGTATTCTACTATAAGAAGACCGGTCGTAAAGCCTATAAACGACTTACGACGAAGATACGTCTCTCTACCTTATTTTAGGACCTACCGATCCGAAAGCCCCTACCCTAGAATTCTACGCATTTCTAGAATAATTCGAAGGCTACCTAGGTAGTCTATTCGTCTATAGAAGACTAGTCGCATTTTACACCGGAATAGACCGCGTAAACTAGACCCCCTACCTACTTAACGTAAACGAGATAAGTACATTTACCGAGTTCTAGAAAGGAAAGAAGTATAGTAAACGAATATAGCTCGGACTATTTACGACGATAGTGGAAAGCACGGTGGCTGCCAACTAGTAGGACTAGGTGTGGCACTGCTGGGGAGTTGTAGTTATTACGGGTAGTAAAGGTAGAGGCAAGCACCTGCTTATCTACGACTGCGATCCGGTGCCAGACGCGGCTTTAAAGCGACGAAGGGATATTCTACTCGGCTATTAATAACGACTCGTGGCCTTTGCAGAAGCCTAGGCGACACTACTAGGAGTTTGGTATAACACCGACGACTTAGGCATAGGACAAAACCGATGCGTTACACACACCTACGAGTGGATAAAAAGAATAATTATAAGCGGCGATAGACCGCTAGAAGACGACGACGAATAGATTTAGAATTATATTAGATTAGATAGACGCTAGACTTTTTATACTTCCTAGTAGCGTTATATTAACCGTAGTTAATATCTTTTATTTAATTTTAATCCGTTTAATCCGTTGTATAAATTATATTACTTTTTAAAGAAGTCTAATAGCGTAGTAGATGTTAACCGTAGTTAATATCGTAGGTATAACTTTATAAACAGCTAACCCCTAAGATAATTATTTCCCGCCCGAAAATAAAGAAGAAAATAAAGAGAATTTCGCACCCTTATTAGTCCGAAGAACTATCTATATTCCTAGAGAAGTAAGAAGTGTTCTAACGAAAGAGTTTCGGGTTAATATTAGAGCCGATAAACTAATATATCTTACTACTACTTAGTATACCCTAGTTGCTTATCGGTACTATTATAAAGGTCTTATTAGGATTACGCTAAACGCTAGATACGCTAGACGTATCGTTAGGCGTTAGAGGTATTTATCGCTATTTAGAAGAACCTAACCCCGGTAATCGACGAAGAGGTTCTAAGGGACCCGGCGTAGGCGATAAGCGCAACGGCTTAAGTAGACCTAATATAGACGATAATAATAATAATAATAATAATGATAGATATAGCGACTTAGAAGAGCCCGGCGTAGGATAAGAGGAATTAGAAGCAGCTAACTCGCTAGTACGTCTTCGCTTATAAGTAGACTATATCGCTGGCTGGTCCTTTAACGCATCTCGTAATACGAAAACACGCTTAGGGCCTTTCGGAAACTTCTTACTAGACGCTAATATTGCTATTAAAAGCTAAAGGGTATTAGGCCTCTTCGTCTAATCGTACGAGGCCTCCGATTCTTCTATTATCTATAGAGATTTATTAGTAATAGCTTTACGTCGATTATAGGCGTTATTAACTAAGGTTAACCTTTTTTTTAAGCTATACTATTTTAGCCTTAGCCTTACCTAGCCTTACTTTAGCCTTACTTTAAGAGCGGTTTATACCGTAGTATAAGTCGAGTATAGAGCGCGCTTAGGTTCTTTACTTATATTTTCGGTAGAAGAAGCCGGGATTTAGGTAAGAAACTCGTATCTTAGATAGGTAGAGTGCTATAAAACTCGTAGATAAAATAAGAGAAAGTAAGGTATATCGTAAAGAAGGCTAAGAAGGTAACGAGATTAATTTATATATATTATAAAAAATTTGTTGACTAAGATTAACATAACCGGTAGAGAGATATAGAAAGTAATAAAAAAAGAGTAGTAAACGATTATAATAAAGGTTAAAAAAGAGATATTTCGATCTCGTAAAGAAATTCTATAACAACCTAATTAAAAATAGAATTTAAATGAAAATCCTTTCGCCGATAAATAATCGACTTATCTTAATAGTTATCTAGCTAACCCTAATCCGATTTTCTCTATTCGTACTAAGTATTAAGATTACTATTTTTAAAAGCGGTTTAGAGCGCCCGCTTTATATTAGATATTAAAGTAACTCTCGTCTACGTTTTATCGGTGGAGGATTGGCTTTAAAGTTAAAAGATATATCTACGACTAGGCTTCTTAATATACTAAATATCCCGAATAATATCTCGTAGTAGAGACTTAGGTAAGGCGGTAGTAATAAAACTAATAGCGTATATTAGTTATATTTCTTATCGCCTCGGTAGTAACGAATCGAACGTAAACTAAGAAACCGTAAGAAGATAGATAGAGGCCTTTATAATAAGCCGTTCGTCGAATTTCTCGATAGATATAGTGGGGAGTTTATCTTATAATATAGCTCGAAGCTTAGTAGTTAGTCGGCGAAACGGCGTACTTTTCTATTTAGGTATTATCGAGATATCGAATAGATGCCTTATCTTCTCTTTCTATGTTCCGTCGTTTACCGGAAACCGTTAAGACCCACGCCGGGGTTATCGACGCGCTAATATATACCGCGGGCTATAATTAAGCAGCCGTTCGAGCATTTTAAGTAATAAACTATAGAGCCCGTCTATTTTAGAGTCCGAGAGATTCTGCCCGAAGCGGCCGATAGCTAGAAATTTATCCCGTTTAGAAGTTTCGTTCTTAGAAGAGAAGTAGTAGTCTAAGCTACTATCTAAACGTTCGGCTTCTCTTAGTATTTCTACTTCTAGGCACGTACGGTGTTTTAGCTAATTATCTTCTAGCGAGTTAATAACGGTTAGAACGAATTCCCTAATTACTAAGCCGGCGGCTAACTCTAGAACGACGTTCTCCTCGTCTATATTCGCGCGGATAAAATAACGGAAGGTAATAAATATTACGTTTTAACGCTCTATCTTATTCTAGGTTTTTTCGTTCTTCTTTAACCTACGTAAAATGTTAACGGAGAGCGCTAGTTTACTCTATACTTCTTCTATATACCGTAGGATAGCGCCTTACTATAGAATATACTTAGAAGGAAACTACGTAACACCGTAGCGCTCGACGTAATCTTTTAGCCCTAGACTAATATAACGTCTCGTTAGAATTCTACGTAAGACCGCCAGCTTAGAGTTACTTCTAGTTTTAGAATAATTCTCGTTAGAATTATCGTCGCTTTTCCCGCGTAGCCTCGAAATCTATATAGATCTAAAATCTTTAGGGTCGCTACCGAGCGAGAGACACGCGATACGCACTATACTAGTAGCTATAACCGTATTTACTAATTACTACTCTATTAGCGTTTACGATATAGATCCGCTTCTATATACTGTCTAACTCGCTAGAGCCTTAAGATAGTAGAGCTAACGATTAAGCTAGTACGTAGTAAAATTATTAGCGTTTAGCGTAGACAACGTCTAAAACGGTTTATAAGTAGTAGTAGATTCTACTACTAAGGGTACGGTGTTATTAACCGTAGTTAATATCGTGCCCCTATCTACTAGCCGTTCTCTACTTAGGGCAGTAGTTAGAACATCGAGTCGAAAGCGGTATTCTTATCGGATACTAAAGCTATACGTTTAAGAACCGTAGAAAGTATCGATAATATACTTCTTAGAGGCTATATATCCTTTTCGAAGTAACTCGCGTAGATTCTACTACGTAGTACGTCCGAACCGGTTATTAGCTTTATACTAATCCTCTAGAGTCTCTTAGGATAACGTTAGGCCCTTAAATAGTCGGTTTTTAAATAAGCTATGCCCTTTAACAGATAACGCGAATAATTCTTTATATATATTATACGCCTTTATATAGGCTATACTAGCTTGCTTTCGCTATAGGTTTATTTCTCTTAACTCGACTAATATAGACCCGGCGTCTCGCGTAAGTAACTAATAGTAGAACGTCGATCGGATCTTAAAACGATTTAAAGATACTCTAGAATACGCAAGCTAATCGGCCTAATAATTAAGATACTTTATCTTTCGTAGTAAAGTAATGCCCGGCTCTAAGGGTGTATCTTTAACCGCTAAGTCGACCTAGTAACTATAAGCTAGAAAGAAGGCGTCGTTATAGAAGAAGTATATCTATAGGTGTTATATAAAGTCGTTTACCGCCTCCGTTAGTAACGGACGCTTTATCGATAGCTTAAGATTATAGCCCGAGATAACTAGAAATAAGCCCTAAAACGAGTCCCGTAGTACTTTAAAGCATCCGGTATAGTTCCAGGCCGCCTTTTCTACTTTACTCTAGAAAGAAGCTAGGTATTTAGAAGAAATCGTATACTATACGTCTATCGCTACGCTTATTCTAGACACGAAGTCTTAACGCCTAATCTTAGACTTATTATCTATATCCTAGAAGCTTACTAGGTGGTATTAGACGACGTTAGGCGGATAGACTAGTCTTAAGAAAGGGATAACTATCCGATCGATCTACTTCTTCTAGAAAATATTACTAACGTAGACCTCTTCGTTCTAAACGGGTATATTAGGAAAGAAAACATAGTAGTTATAGAACGTAGAAGAAGATATTCCCGTTCCTAGTCGTAATTATCGAGTGCGATATAGTTTCCTTAACCGTATAAGAACGCGTTAATTCTATTTAATTAACCGTATATATAGTAGTCGATAGGCAAGTTTAAACCCCTCGCGGTAAGTAGATAAGCCGTTAATCTCTACGATAAAACTATCTACGTTCTAAGATCGACTAACTAGTACGTCGCGTAGTTCCTCGTCCTCGAGTTCGGATTTAAGAAAACTTAAACTTAGTAAAAGATTCTCTACTTTCCTACCGCCCGCTAGTATTTCTTCCTACGGAACTTCGTTGGTCGGGTATCCGGACGGTTGGGCGGGAATTATTCCGTCGAATTCTAGGGAAAAATAGGTAATACCGGTGTCTAGATTACTAGTTATACGGTTACGCTAGAACTTTATAAAAGCGCGAAGAGAATACGGTCCGTTAAGGGGTCTATCGCCGGGGGAATCGTCTATAAAACGCGAAACGCTTTAGTATTAGATTAGTAAATATATTATAGTAGCTAATAATATTAGACTTATATTAGACTTACTATATATATAGTCTAAGTATTTTACTCGTTAGATGAGGTCCGTTGCGAGATCTCGAGCGGTATAATTAGAATTAGGCTCGTCTAAACTTTACTCGGTATTTTTAATAAAAGAGATATTATCGGTGTCGTCGTCGCTTATTTAGGATAAAGTAGACGTAGACGATAAGCTTAGTATAAAGTCTCTATTATTTATAGAATTACCGGCTATACTTTACTTTTCTATTATAGGGTGAGCAGCGGACGTTATTATTAGAGGAGTAATTCTACTTAATAACGAAGAAGTAGAAGAGCTATTAATATTAGATTCGATATCGCCGAAGTAACTATTACTATCGTTAAATTTACTATCGTTCTAATTACTACTAACTAGAGACGTTACGTCACCTTAATAGTACGATCTACTAGTTAGGGCGATATTAACCCTAGTTAATATAACCTTACTACCCTACGTAAAGGGCTCGTTCTATTACTAGAGTTAGCGCAAATATAAAGGAAGAATTTAAGACTAAAATTTAATATAGTAATATCCTTAGATATTCTAGTTATCGTAGTACTTACCTCGTTACTACTATCTCTTTCTAGAAGACTAGACGCTTCTATATCCTCTATATTCGGGCTATAGGCGCTATAATATAAACCTTCCGAGGAAACGTTACTCGCTCGAGCTTCGTTTATTTCTGGGCCTATCTCGCGCGTAGGCGAATAAGACGACGCAACCGAAGGCGAAGTAGATAATCGTAGCAACGTGCTAGTATATAGACTAACTTTAGGTAATATTCTACTATTAGAAATACCTTACGTAGGTAAGATTTCTTCGGTGTCTTATACTTCGGGTGCTGGCGACTAATTTTTTAAGCGGGCTTTTTTCTTTCGTTTCCGATACCGACGCGATCGAGCAGCGGTAGTCGCCCGCTTTTCTTTAATAGTCTTCGGGCCCCTCGGTATACCGGCGATCGGTTTTAATAAAGCGCGGGCGTTCGTAGCCGATAGGTATACGTTTAATATAGCTCTAACCTAGCGCTTTAGCGGGTAATATTAACTAAGGTTAATATAACGCACGTAATCGAAACCACGCTAGCCGTATCGCGTTAGGGCCGTAGACCCTAAAGAATACGGCGTAATATACTAGGTCGCTACGCCGTTTCTCGCTCTAAACTAAATACCGCCGCGATCTACTATACGTAGCCTACCACCCCTGCGCTTACCCGATAATACACGTTCGCACGCATTTCGCTACTTAAAAATATCGATTCTCGAGGGCTTAGAACCCCGATATCTTACTTAGGTAAGGCTGTATCGCTTTACGCGATAGAGAACTCGGGGCGAAAGTTTTCGCGCCTAGACTCGCGCTTAATACTAAAGCTAAAGCTAAAATACGCTAGGCCGGAAGAAGCACTACCGCCCGCATAGACTATATTTATAGACCGTAGTTAATATTACCCGCTCTAGTAAAGATGCTATCTAAGAAGAGCGCCGCTTCGGGTCGTAGCGCGACGTCGAAGAGCACTAAACCCGCTAAAGCGTCGTAGAAGAATTCGATTAGGAATAATAAGAATAATAATAAAGAAACCGCTGCCCTAAAGGCGAAAGCCGCGTCTAGGAAAAAATCGAAGAAGAATTCGGCTGGGAATAATAAGGATAACTATAAAGAAACCGCTGCCCTAAAGGCGAAGGTTACGTCTAGAAAAAAAACGAAGAAGAATATAGACGAGACTATCGCTATTCTAGAGCCTAAGCCTTCTATAAAATTAAAAAGAAAGGCTAGCTCTAATCTAAAGGGCGTCCGAATCGTTTACGCTATTCGACTCGAAAATAACGGCGCTCTTCTCGCCGGCTATCTCGGCTTTTAATATACCGGTTAACTAAAGGAGTTCTTCGCGGATTCTCGCGTAGATAAGCTACTTAAGACGTGGGACGAATCTCGTACCGTAAACTATAGTTGCGACTATACTATTATTAAGTAGTAGGGAATCGTTACTATTAACCGCGTTTTCGATATCGTGCGCTTGTCTACTTAGAAGAAGCCCGTTATAGTAGAGTTCCTCGAGTAGACGACCCTCCCCTTTATAGGGAAATCCTTTAAAGAGGACTTTATATAGTCTAACGATCTATACCAAGCCGTTATCGCTAACCTTATCCCTATATTTACGCTAATAAGGCTTTACCCCGAGTACTTCCCTAAGGCTACCGACGACGACGTTAACGGAGCGAACGGCTTTATCGGCGGATATATAGCCGAAAGCTAGTCCCGGGCACTCTAGGCTGTTAGACACTAGAGGAAGTCTAAATAAAAATCGAAGAACGACGATAAAAAGGGTACTTCTAAGATATAGCGAAAGTAGGCGCTACTCCTATATTTACTTACCGACGCCGAGGCCGTAGGTCGTTTTAGCGACGAGGGGTAGGCCGCTATATTAACTATAGTTAATAACCCGGACATACTCGCCGAAGAAGTAGAGGACTAGAAGAAACTCGACGCGGCTACCGTAGAAGAATAGAAGAAAGCCGAGGTACTATAGAATCTAGAATCTATCGATCTCTCTTTCTTAGATAACCTACGGGTCTCCGGCAACCCTATCCCGGACGAGGTTTTACCTAGGCTACCCGAGCGTACTATCGAAACCTTTCTCCTCTTAATAGGTATAAAGGCTAAGAAGTAGTTGCTCTAGCCGCCGCCCGAGTACGAAGTATACTCCTTTAATTATACCGACGAGATCGCGGTTACTAGGTATTAGACGTCCGCTATAGTCGAATAAACTAAGCATCCCGAGAAAGATAACGAGATGCTAGAGACCGAGGCTTTCTAGGAACTCTAGAGGGCTATAAATAGCGTTAGTAGCGAAGCGCCTAACTTCGCCGAGGTCTATTCTCTTCTCTAGTTTAACCCGAAAGTCCCGAATAAGTAGAAGGTTAGTTTTCGCCATCTTAAGGACTACTAGGTGCCTACGGTCGCGTAGGCACTTATTATACTTACGAGTAGTAGTAGCTGCGGTATTATTGGCGACGATATTAGTCTCGGTAAGACCGCTAAAGCGGTTTATACTATAGTCTTACTACCTACGGTTGGGGAACGTCTTATAAAATCGGCGCCGAAGGATAACCGCACTATCTACTAGGAAGAAGCCTAAGCTCTACTACCTTAACGAGAGGAATAAGTACTAAAGGAAGATCTCCTAGACACCCTCGTTAACGACTTTACCCGCCTATAGCCCGTTAATACGTTAACGCTAGAGCACCTTCGCGTTTAGGCCCGCCGTTATAAGCCGACCCTCTTAGTTATTCCTAGCGTCGCGCTATAGGAATAGAGGGCGGAGATAGGCCTTTAGTCGTCCCTTATCGCCCGTCTCTAGATGGGCGATAAGGCGCGCTCCGATTAGACCGACCTTAAGGAGTTAGTTAATAGTAACGTAGCTAACTTACGTACGGCTATCGATGCCTTAAACGCGAACGACCCGAATACCTAACGGTATATCTTTATAACGACGTACTAAACGCTTCGTCTTCGATTTCTATAATACGCTACCGTTAGTAGGACTTCTAAGCGCTCGAGACGTAGGCCCGCCTAGCCCTCTAATTTAGACTTTAAGGACGGCGACGATAAAGACGGCGGAAGGTTAAGCGAAGAGTAAATTCGTAATATACGCTTACTTTTATAAGGACTTTTCGGCCTCGTCGTACTTAATAAGGCCTATATAGTAAAAAACGCTAGGTTAAGGACGAATCTCGCTATCTACCGCCTAAACGCCGAGAAGATCTTATATTTAACCGCTATTCCGACCCCGAATCGCCTATACGATTTAAAAGGCCCCCTTACTTTATTCTAGGAGTGCCTTAAACGTAGCTTCCCCTCGAACCCCCCTAGTAGCGAAACGGATAGTAACTTCGACGCCGGCTTAGACGAAGAAAGTAAGTACGACGAGATTATCGACCTCGATAAGTACGAGAAGATAACGGGCATATTAACTAAGATTAATATAGACTACTCCCTCCGGCCCTTTTAATAATTTCTTAACCCATCCGCTTACGGTCGTATTATTGGCTCGGCCTCTATTACGAGTAGTAGTATTTAGGTAATAGTCCAACTAATTCTCTCGGCTATAATGCTCCGGCGCGTTAAAGGGTAAGTATTTAAGCGTTAGAACTAATCTACTATTATCGCTAGGACCGTACCGCCCTTTAAGGTTACCGTTCGAGAGCTTCGTATAAACGCTAAGTAGGCCGCTCTCTACTTAGCCGCACACCGTTCTTTAGTCGATAAGCTCGAAGATAAGGATAAGAAGAAGGCTCGTTAAGACGATAATAAAGCGAGTAGGATTTTTAATATATACGCCTATCGCTTTCTTTATTACGCGGTATTCGACCCTATTTTAGACGCCTATAGAAAAAACTCTAAGGAGATAACCGCCGCTAAGCTGGCGATATATACCTTAAAGGACGACGCTAGGTACTCTCTTTACTACTAGATTACGCGCCCGCGGCCAGGCTATCCATTCTACGATAGCCGTATCCTCCGCGCTAAGCTTATAGCCTCTTCCTTAGTTAAGCTATAGAATCTATATAGTATTATTTAGAATATTTGCTACGAAGGCGGCTATAAATTAATAGTATTTACCGTCTAGCCGGCGGTATTAACTAAGATTAAGATATTCTTAACTACCTTAGATATCTCTTTTTATAGTATCCGCGCCGTCTTTAGCTAACCGTAGAGGTAATCGGCCCTAGTAAAGTTTAACGACCCGACCGACGAAGTTAAAATTCTTCTTTACTCTAGCCGTATAGCGTCTACGAGTTTTAACGCGTAAGCTATATACTACTACTTAGCTATTCTAGAACTGGACTAGTCCTTAGCCACTATCGATTAGATTATAGGTCGGTTATAGCGAGTAGGGTAGTTAAAGATCGTCGATATATATATTCTCGTAGTAGACTTTACCTACGACTAAGTTTTATAAGTAAGAGTAACTAAAAAAGCCTTAGCCTAGCTAGCCTCGCAGGCGCGAATCAAAGAGAAGCCTAACGACGACGATAACGAGAAGGACGAGAACGAGGACGAGACCGCCGATAATAAGGCGGAAGTAGAGGATAGCACTAAAAATACTAAGATAAACTAGTATATCGAGTACTATACTCGTCTTTATAGTTTCCGCTCTCCGAGGTACGAGTGGGATAACGCTCGTAATCTCGCTACTAAAGATAACCTAGAAACCGAAAAGGGTTTCTATATAAAAGGTAAGTTGCTTCCGATATTCCCGCCTATATTAACTATAGTTAACATCCCTTACCTACTATAGCAACCCCAAGTATTTAAACTCTAATACACGTTTTACTAACTATATAATATATAGACCGTTCTAATATCCTTACGCGTTACCGGCCTTAGCTTCCTCTTAGTAGCCTCTCGAACTCGTTCGCCACCCCCGAGTACGGTAATAAGTAGATAACCCTAGACCGTTTCGTGTCTAAGAAGACTACCGCAGCATCTACGACGGAGAATAAGAAGAGTTACGATACTACCGAGGCTATCTTAGCCGATAATCCTATCTTAGGTTAGTAATTATCTATCTATATTAACTATAGTTAATATAGCTATAGTACTTTATTATAGGTATATTCGCTAACAACTACTTAGATAACGATAATAACCCGGGCCCGGCTACTACGTTCTTCGCTCCTCTACCACGTCTAGCTTAGCCTGCGAAGAAACTTCCTACGAAGAAATAGTTTGGCGAGTCTAGGTTTATTATATAGTACGCTAAGGAAAAAAAGGAGAAGAAGAAAGAGAAGAAGGCGAAGAAGAAGTCGTCGAAGCCCTTAGAATCGCGTAAGACGTCGGGTCGATAAGATAAGAAAGATCGCGGTATATTCGGCCGTCCCGCCTTTCGCCTTAGAGAACGTGCTCGTAACGGCTTAATTATACCATTCGACGGACGTTTACTCGTTAGAAATTACTTAACTAATAAGCTTATACCGATAGACAACGACGGTAACCCTTTATAGAAGAGCGACGCCGACGAGCCCTCGCCACTTCGGCGCTCTAGTCGAGGTAAGGCCTCCTCGTAAGAGTCGCTAGTTTCTACTATACCTACTAAGCGGAAGAGGTAGTATAAGGATTTCGGCGCGGACGCTCTAGACTTACCTCGCCCGAAGCGCTAACGTGGCAAGCCTACGGCTACGAATATAAAGAAAACTAGCGCTAAGGCTTTAGTAGATAACGACGCTAAGAAAAAGGCGAACCGCGACCGCGTAGTTAAGTCTACTAATACTCGGAAGGCTAATAAGGCTAAGAAGAAGAAGGAAGCTAAGAAAAGCCTTTCTTAGCTATCTACCCCCTCCGATATTACGGCTACGGAGGTTAAACGAATAAACGCGGAACTTAACTCGATCTCGGACTAAAAGAAGAATTATAATAATAGACTATTAAAAAGAGTTAATAGGCTTTCGATAATAATAGGTTTTCTTTTTAGCGATAAAGGAAAAATAAAAAAAAAGAGGGCTACGTAGTCTAAAAATAGAAAAATCTAAAAAAAAGTTTAAAAAAGTTTCTTTTCTTTATATTTAG